>NW_007026933.1:0-4560 GCF_000164805.1 Carlito syrichta | reverse complement strand
ATCAAAAGAGGACTGGATTGAAAAAATGTGGTACATATACACGATGGAATAGTACGCAGCCATAAAAAAGAACAAAATCATGAATTTCGCTGCAACCTGGATGGAACTAGAGTCTATAATAGTGAGTGACCTCTCACAAAAACAAAAATCCGAATATCACATGTTCTCACTCATATAATGGACCTTGAACATCCAATGCAATACTATGAGAAAATGACGGATGGTACTGGGAAACTATGGGGGGGAGGGGGATGGGATTAACAGTAGCAAATATCTGTCGGGGGATGGGAAAACACTTCTTATCTACAGGGTGCCTGAATGAAACGTCATTGTACACCTACCCTTAACTGTACCCCACAAAACCATAATAAAAACTACTGATTAATGAAA
This sequence comes from Carlito syrichta, assembly GCF_000164805.1. Lineage (NCBI taxonomy): Eukaryota > Metazoa > Chordata > Mammalia > Primates > Tarsiidae > Carlito > Carlito syrichta. The sequence continues at coordinate 4,170 of NW_007026933.1, read as the reverse complement.
AAAAAATAAAATAAAATAGAAATAAAAATGAAAAGAATCCCTTCTCCCCTCCCTACCATGACATTGTTTCCAGGTCATCACCCAGGAGGAAAAACACTGAGGTTGAGTCTAGCAGAATCCTTGAGTCAAAGTGATTAAATGAGAGCCTGATAAAACCTAGGCAGACAGAGATCATAGCACAGAACACTTGAGAGATAAGAGCAGTAAAGAGAAAGAACACTGGAAATCTGCAGAAATCCCCTCTTGAGAATATGTACCAGAGTTGTGAACAGTGTAAGTATGCTAGGAAACTGCCCAAGACCAAGGGAAAACAATCTTAAAAATTAGAGGAAACCATGTCTAGTATTCACACACACTGCCAGGAAGAGTGTCCATTCCCATGAACTATGCTGGAAAAACACATACTTCATGGGACAATGAGTAAAGTAATTAGAAAGGTCTTGCACCAGGAATGGGGATTAGACTCAATTATGAAAGCAAGACCAGAAAGATTAAACTGTTTGTAAGTAGCTCAACTATATACCAAATTAAAGCTCAAGAACATAGAGGCATGGAAGACATTTTTTTTAATGCACTTATAGATGCAAATCACAGTGTCGGAGATGAAAACTACATTGAGGAAACACTTACAGATTAGACATCACAATTTAAAAGAGCCATAATTGGAAACATCAGTGAACTATGAGAAAACTTTATGCATCTAATCTAAAAAGGAAAGACAGATCAAAAAAATGGTCAAAAGCTTTCTAAACTTAATGAATACTATAATCCCACAGCTCTAGAAAGGATCTGGCTGAAAAAGGAAATGAAAGTATATAACTGCAATTTTCTTATACCATATATGATGGGCTATCATATTACTTGAAGGTGGACTGCAATAAGTTAAAACTGTACACTATAAAACCTAAAGCAATCACTAAGATAACAAAATAGAGAGTTAAAGCTAATAAGCCAGAGAGAGAGAAAGAGATAGCTAAATCATAAAAATTATTTGACTAATCTAAGAGAAAGCAGATAGAAGAAAAGGAGGATAAAGAATAGCTGGGACTAATAGAAAACAAACAGCATGATGAATGACAAACCTAGCTATATCAATAATCATACATGAAAGTGGCCTAAAAAACCTCAATTAAAAGGCCGATTGTCTGACTGAGTAAACAAGAAAGACCAAACTCCATGCTGCCTATAAGAAGTGCACTTTAAATGGAAAGACACAAACTGGCTAAAGGATGGAAAAAAGATATACCAGACTAACACTTGACAGAAGAAGGCTGAGTGGGAGTGGCTATGTTAATGCCAAAGGCCAAAGTAGATTTCATAGCTAAAAATATGACCAGCAATAAACCAAGGTCATTTCATAATGATAGAGTTTCAACTAATCAAAAAGACGTATTAACCCTAATTGTCTATATACTTGATAACACAAGAGCTTCAAAACACAAGAGGAAGGAATGAAGAGGATTGTAAAAAGAAAAAGACAAATTCCCAAGTGTAGCATGAGATCTCAGTACTCCTTACTCAGTATGTGATAAGACGAGGAGGCAGAAAATCATCAAAAATAATGTAGACTTGAACAGCCCCATGCTTCTCAAGCACGCATGAATACTCGCAAAAATAGGCCAGATTCTGGACCATACAATAAATCTCAATAAAAGGATCAAGTCAAATGTAACTGAAGGCATACAAAGTATGTTACCTGACCCCAAAGCAATCAAATGATAAATGAATCATAAAAATATCTCTGGAAAATACTGAAATATTTGGAAACAAAGTAACAGACATCCAAATAACCCTGGGCCAAAGAGGTGATAAAAAGAGAAATTAAAAAGTATTTTGAACTGAATAAAAATGAAAATACAACATATCAGAAATTGTGGAATGCAACTACAACAGCACTTAAATAAAAAATGTTAGCACCAAATGTTCACATTAGAAGAGTCTCTAATCAATGACTTTGACTTCTACCTTTAGAAACTAGAAAAAGGAAAAACAAATCAAACTCAAAGTCAGCAGAAGAAAGTAAATAATAAACATCTGCTATGGTCTGAATATTTGCATCCCCTTCCCAAAATCATATGCTGAAATCTAATCACAGAGGTGATGTTAATGGGATGTGGAGGTTCTTGGAGCTGATTTGGTCATGGAGCCAGGCCCTCATGAGTGATATTAGTATCTGTCTATAAGACCCCAGGGAACTCCTTTGCCCTTTCTGCCATAAGAGGGGAAAAGAAGCATCTACAAGCCAAGAAGCGGTCCTTCACCAGACACCAAATCGGCCAATTGCTTGGAATTCTACAGCCTCCAGAGCTGTGAGAAACGCATTTCAGCTGTTTATAAGCTATTCAGTCTACAGCATTTCATTATAGCAGGCCAAACAGACTGTGACAGTAAAGACAAAACCAATAAAACAGAAAAACAATAGGGAAGATCAATAAAACTAAACATCTTAAGAATATCAATAAAAGTAATAAGCCTCTATCTAGTCAGGCTGCACATGAAGAAGAGAAGATAGAAATTACTAATTTCAGAAATGAGTAATGTGACATTGTTACAGATTCTAAAGATATTAAAAGAACAACAAGTAATAGGGACTTCATATGAATAAACATGCCAACTTAGAGAAAATGGACACATTTCTCGAAAAATAAAAATTACCAAAACTAAACCAAGAAGAAACAGATAACTGGATTGCCCTATATCTATACAAGAAAATTAAGTCATAGCTGAAACTTTCCTACAAAGAAAACTCCAAGCCCAGATAGCTATGCTGGTGAATTCTACCAAATATTTTAGGAAGAAATAATATTTTTCTATAATTCTATACACACTCTCTTCCCCCCAATAAAGAGGAGCAATACATCCCAACTCATTATAGGCTGTTAGTATTATCATGATCCCAAACAGACAATGATATTACTAAAAAGAAAACTCCCTCATAAACAAGGATGCAAAAATTCAACCAATTTTTGAAGCAAACAAGCTAGCCTTTAATAAATGAATGAATAAATAAATTGTGGTGTGGTCATACAATGGAATATTATTTGCCACTAAAACGAGATGAGCTGTCAAGCCATGAGAAGACATGTAACCTTAAATGCACGTTAGTAAATGAAAGAAGACAATCTGAAAAGGCTACATGCTGCACAATTCCAACTTGTGACATGCTAGAAAGCCCAAACTATAGATAAAATAAAAAGATACATAGTTGCTAGGGATTGGGGCGAGCAGGAAAAAATAAACAGGTGGAACATAGAGGCTTTTAGGACTATGAAATATTTTATATGATACTATAATGGTGGCTACATGTCACTATACCTTTGTCCAAAACTCACAGATTCTACAACACCAGGAGTGAAATCTAATGTAAACAATGGACTTTGGGTGATTATGATGTATCAATGTAAGTTCATCAAACATTAACAACTGTGCCACTCTGGTGAGGGACACTGATAACAGGTGATGCTATGCATGCATGGAGGCAAGGGTTATATGGACAATCTCTGTGCCTTCCTCTCAATTTTGCTGTGAGTCTAAACCCACCCTCCCCCCAAAAATAAAGTCTTGAAGAAAATTCTAAACAAACTTTAGCAAATTGAATTCAATTCTAAACAAATGGGATCTCTCCCAAAATGCAGAATTGGTTTATCATTCAATATTCACTATCATTCACCATATCAACAAACTAACAGGGGGAAGCTATATAATCATCCTAGTAGATAGAAGCATGTGATAAAACTCAACCTTCATTTGTGATTTTTAAAAAAACTCTGAGCAAACTAAGAATACAAGAAATCTTCAGCATGACAAACAGCATTTATGATAAGCCTATGGCAAACGTGTCATGGTGGAAACCAGAATGCTTTCCATGTAAGATCAGGAATAACACAGGAATATTTTCTTTCACTGCTTTTACTGAGCATTGTGTTGAAGACTCTAGCCCGTGTCATGAGCTAAGAAAAATGAATAAAAGGCACCCAAGTTGGAAGGAAGTTGTAAATCTGTGTTTGTTCATAATCATGATCACATATTAGAAGTGGGTAAGCTTCAACCTGTGGGCCAACTTCTCAAATTGGAAATACAGTTTTATTGGAACACAGTTATGTTCATTAATTTAGATATTGCCTGTGGTGGCACTTATATTACAAGACAGAGTTGCCACAAGTCTAAAAA
>NW_007026932.1:0-1070 GCF_000164805.1 Carlito syrichta | reverse complement strand
CAGTCCAAAGATCACACTGGGCCCTACAGGATGTGGCCCAGTCTAAGGTCCACGGTGGGCCACCTTTTGGAACAATAGACTACAATCTCTTAACAAAATGGCTATTCCAAAGTCCTATATATCTATCCTAATTTCTATGAAAGTTTTCCAATTCTTAATTCTAATATATAAAGCTGATTAGTAGCGGCAAAGCTTCTAAAACCTAAATGTAAACTGTAAATGTACTAAGGCCAAAACTTCGACAGTAGAAAGTGGAGACAATGACAGTTCTAAAGTTAACTATATTCTTATTAAACCTAAAAATGTTATGATTGATTATGTTTGAACTAACATGATTCGTAGCATGACCTATTCTATAATACCTTCTATGAATAAAATAAGTTCAATTTCTATAACAGGTAGAAAAAAGACCTTACACTAACTGTAGCTAAAACCGGCCTAAAAGAATGCAGCCCAGTCCAAAGTACGTGCTGGGCTCTCAGGAATGTGGCCCAGCCCAAACTCTGTGCTGGGTCACTCTTGATAATCATCTATACCATTGAAAAGCTGAAAACAGCTCTCCATAAGTATATACTAATTCTACAAATATTCTTTTAAATCTTATAAAGAAGCTTGTACCGTATAAAAGGCTCCCAAATGTGACCTGGGTTTGAATTATATCTAATACCTAAGCTGAAACCGCAGTTTATGGGAAACAGGAACAATGGGTTTCTAGAGTGAACCATGCCTGTCACAGTCACAGAGTCTTCAGCTTAGGCCAGCAGAGTTTCTTTAGGTTGTTTTTGAGCTGCATGGCAAAAGGGGGAGGAAAATGGGGTCTATGGCTCTCGAACACGTCCTAGCGGTCTCGAGGTCCACGGCCCTCCCTGATCCCTAATGCTCAGTGGGCCTCCGTGGCCGGCTCCGAACACTGGGGTAGGAAATTTCTAGAATGAGACTATTTTGCTTCACAGTTGTATGAATCTGGATGTCTTTAGGCTCTGATATAGCTATCAGAGATGGTGAAATGCCATGGTATATTTGCAATTCCGCACTTTTGTTCCCCTCCTGTGAAAATAGATGATTTTTCA
>NW_007026931.1:0-600 GCF_000164805.1 Carlito syrichta | reverse complement strand
GCAACTTGGCGAGACCTCATCTCTACAATAAATCAAAAATCAGCTGGGCGTGGTAGCATGCACCTATAGTTCTAGCTACTTGGAAGGCTGAGGCAGAAGGATCGCCGGATCCCAGCAGGTTGAGGCCGCGGTGGCTGGGAGCAGCCACTGCACTCCAGTTTGGGTGATAGAGTGAGACTCCAACTAAAAAAAAAAAAAAAGTTTATGCTAATAATAATAACAGCAACAGGAGGAAGAAATGGAAGAGGAGGAGCAACAGTACTTACTGACAAGAGCAAAAACAACTAGCCCTCCTCCTTTGGTGACGCAGTCAGGCATCAGCACCAGCAGAAAGACTGCTGTGACCACTAAGTGCCCCCACTATGTTTACTCCTTAAACATTCACCAAGAATTACATGCACCACAAATTGGATGGACAGAGATCCAGTGCCTGTCCTTACTGCTGCCTTTCTTTCCCTCCACTGGGATACCTGTCTATGTGCCTGCCACCCCTACCCCGGAGAGGGGAGGAGTCACCTCTGTGAGGCCTGCACATGGCATAGTGTGTGGCATGGTGGCACTCAATAAAGGCAAACAGAACGAAGACTTTAGTCTCACGGG
>NW_007026930.1:0-755 GCF_000164805.1 Carlito syrichta | reverse complement strand
TTCAGGTAGTTAAGTCAGCTAGTTAACTAGTAAGTCAGTCAGTAAGTCAGCTGGCTAAGTAGTAATCAGCTTGCTAAATCAGTTAGCTAAGTCACCTTTCTAATTAAGTCAGCTGGGTAAGACAGCTAGCTAGATAGTTAGCTAACAGGTTAAGTCAGTAGGTTGAGTCAGATGGTTAGCTAGTTAGCTAACGTGTTAAGTCAGCTAGATAGCTAGTTAGCTAACAAGTTAAGTCAGCTGGTTGAGTCAGCTAGCTAACTCTTAGTTGACAAGTTAAGGAAGATGATTAAGTCAGCTAGCTAGCATGTTAGATAACAAGTAAGTTAACAAGATATCTAGCTGGTTAAGTCAGCTACCAAGCTAGGCAGCTAACTATTTATGTCAGCTGACTAGCAAGGTAGGTAGTTAGTTAGCTAACTATTAAAGTAAGCTGGTTAGCTATGTAGCTAGCAAGTTAAGTCAGCTAGTTAAGTCAGCTCGCTAGTCAGCTGGCTAGCTAGGTAGTGAGCTAGTTAATTCAGTTGGCTAGCCAGCTGGCTAGCTGGTTAATTCAGCTCGTTAAGAGAGCTGGCTAGTCAACGGGCAAGGTAGCTAGCTTAACCAGCTAGCTAGTGAAGTCAGCAAGATAGTTGCCTGACTACCTAGTGATGTCAGCGTGTTAAGTAATCTGACTAGCTAACTAGCTAGCTGGTTAAGTCAGCTAGTTCAGTCAACAGTCTAGCCAGCTGGCTAGGTAGGTAGGTAGCTAGATAAGG
>NW_007026929.1:0-911 GCF_000164805.1 Carlito syrichta | reverse complement strand
ACTATTGATATTGTGAGCCAGATAATTCTTTGTTATGAGGGGCTGACCTGCTCATTGCAGGATATTTAATAATACCCCTGGCTTCTACCCAGTAGATGCCAATAGCACTGTCCTAGTTGTAACAACCAAAAATGTCTACAGACTCTTTCCCAAATGTCTCCTTGGGAAATTAAATCCCATCCCCTTGAGAACAACCACGCTAAAGCAATAAAAATTAACCTCTGCACGAAACATGGCAGATAAACAGATATATAATGGTGTGTGAAAATAGATACAAAGCAGTACATGTATATGATTTCAGTTAAAGTTCTAAGACAGGATAAATTAATCTACATGATAAATCTTGAGATTGTTATTACTTGGTGAAGAGTGGTGAGTAAGAGGAGGTGTATGGACTGTAATCTTCCACTGGTGTCCCATATGTATCCTAATCTGAACAACGCTTACATGGGTGTGCTCTTTGTGAAAATCCACCAAGCTATACCCTTGGGATTTATATATATATATATATATATATATATATATATATATATATATACTCTGCTTTAAAAAAAGGTTACTCGCGAATATATATTTGTGAACCTGGAGATGAAGAAACATAATTCTAGAATACGAAGCAAATGTTAAAAAGAGCTGCTTTAAGAATACAAACAGAAGGGAATCCAACATCTCAAATTAGAAGAGATAGAAAAACTGAAATTTGTTAGAACAAAAGATGACAGGAAGCGATGTGACAAAGCTGAGTTAAAAAGAAAGAAAGGAAATCTTACTTCCACGAAGACAAAAAGGGAGCTAGGAGAGACCATTTAACCCAGGACTAGGAGGCAGAAGGACTTCTACTGTGTAGGCACTCCTGGTTATCCACTTGTGAATTCTTCCTCCCCTTCTTCCTCAGCTAACAGAACCCCAAG
>NW_007026928.1:0-629 GCF_000164805.1 Carlito syrichta | reverse complement strand
CCTGTAATCCGGCTACTTGGAAGGCTGAGGCGCAAGGATCGCCAGAGCCCAGCAGATCGAGGCTGCGGTGGCCAGGAGCGGCCACTGCACTCCAGTCTGGGCGACAGAGTGAGACTCCAACTCAAAAAAAAAGATGGCAGGGAAAGAACTAACAAGGGAGTGGAAGGAGAAAGACTGGACATATGTTGAGAGTCAATAAAGCACAGTGAAACAAACAACAGCGAAAACGATATCCTAACTATAAATACAGCTTTCAAGAAATAACCGAGTGACAATTAAGAAATGCGGATAGCTTATTCAGCAATGAGGAAAAATGAAGTATAGAATAGGATGAAGTCAAAGACCAAGAATAATCAACAAAGGCTATGACAGGCCCCTGCACTTGTCAGCATGGATGAGGCTTTTTAATACATCATCCCAAGTAAGTATTAAAACTTGCTATTCTAAATTACAAGAGAGCCCTTCCAGCTAACTTAAGCCCAAAGATATCTAAGAGAAAGTTTAAGTCTTTAAATTGGTCCATTACAAAATTTCTAATCCTTCACGTGGCAGATTTCCATACCATTTTCTACACTTGGGTGTCTCCCCTAAATGGGAACTTATTCAAAATAAACTTTAGAAATGATAGA
>NW_007026927.1:0-698 GCF_000164805.1 Carlito syrichta | reverse complement strand
GACATGAAAGATATTCTTAGAATTCACCAAGACAGAGAGGGGCACCTGATATAACCTGAGGAGAAAAGACTACATGAAGAAACCTGTTGAGAGGAAGCAACGACATGAGCCAGACTGAGGTAACCAGGCAGTATCAGAGGCAGAAAGAAGTCAGTCCAAGGTTCAAAAGTCTTCATAAAATCAAAGTGGGAAAATCCTTATGAATAACTTTATGTCTTACTAGACTATGGTTTAAATCGTTTTGTCTTGCAAGGTAGATGTATATTCTTTTGTCTGCATGATAATTTTGATTAATTTGAGATACATAAAGTCTCTGTTCAATCCATCACTAACCAGCTACATGATATTGAACAGTTTACTGAACAACTTGGACTTTCTGATTCTTTCTTCTAAATGAGGAAGTCAGACTAAATCACTAAGAGTTCCTTTAAAACAAAAAAGTATTGTGGTATATTTTGGATATATCAATACATGTGAATACATAAGCATAATACATTTTATTGTCAAAATTTATGAATAATTAAGAATTATGTAATGATTTTAAGAAAAAATGATTATGTAATGATTTTGTAATGATTATGTAATGATTTTTAAGAAAAATGATGTTTATACTAAGTATAAAAATTTCAAACATATAAAAGTGCAGATAAGATGAAAAATAATTCACAAGAATTTCACCAGCCAGAAATAATCATAAT
>NW_007026926.1:0-1335 GCF_000164805.1 Carlito syrichta | reverse complement strand
CATAACTTCACACCCAGAATATCCTAGCACAAAGACCTGGAGATCAGCATTTGATTTTTATACTTACATAATGCCTCTCTCTGAAGAGCTTCTCACAGTTACCTTCATTTACTAAGTGCTTATTTACTGGGTGCCTACTATGTAACAGGCACCATGTTAGGTGCATCAGAATTAAAAGTGAAGAAGCAGCCCTACCCTCAAAGGGCTCTTGAACAGATTTAATACAGTGGAAGGGGGGAGGAGCAGAGTAGGGCACCTTCTTTCCCATTCCACTGGTAGAGAATCTAAGTCCCCAAAAGTGAAATAATTCAAAAGATCTACCCTTAAGCCATATACCTTACCTATAGACATTACAGTGGATCTTTAGAGAAACAACGATGCCAGTCTAAAGTTATCCTCCAGGGCAGTTCTCTGCCATGTACAAAAGCCTTCAAAGTCTAGAAATATGAGGCTTGCTCAATAGCTCAAAATACTCAAGTGGCATAGTCTGGACTTGAACCCAGTTCTGATAACACATTCCTTACTCCCTCGACGTACTCACCATCCCTATCCGTTCATCTTCAAGATTCCTGAGGACAGTGGCAAACTCCTGCAAAGACCTTGCTGGAAAAGAGAAAGGGGTACATGAGGTAGGGGGATAGTGACTGGGGAGCCTTTCCAGGTCTGATGATTACTTATGGACTTAAATTCCAGGCGTGATAGCTCATGCCTGTAATTTTGGCTACTTGCAAGGCAGAGGCAGAAGGATCCCTGGAGCCCAGCATGTCGAGGCTGCGGTGGCTGGGAGCGGCCACTGCACTCCAGTCTGGGTGACAGAGTGAGACTCCAACTCAAAAAAAAAAAAATTCCTTGGCACATGCAGACACCTAAAGTCAATTGCTTCTCAAGGATCCCTTTATCTTTTAATCACTAACCATTAAGGATGACCCAGAAATGCAGGTTAATTCCACCTGGCATGCTAGCTAGCAAAGGATTTCTTCAAGGAAAAGGCGGGCAGTTCCTGAGAGTAACCAGGACTGGTGAGTTGCTGGCAGGTTCTCAAGTCACAGACTGGAAGAGGCAGAGTTTCATTTAGGAGCTGAAGGATTTCCTGTCCAGCATTCAATCTCCTCAACCTTTGTCATAGGGTTGCGTCAGAACCCAACCTTTTCTTTGGTGCCAGAACTAAACAAACAGTGTTGCTGGTGTTGGGGACCACATCTTTGGCCTCTTCTTGGGCTCCTCCTCTCTGACTCCTAAGGCCACTGTTAATAGAATGCAGCTTGCAGCATGGCACCCAGATGCAGGCAGTTGCCTCTACCTGAATTATTCACAAAGGCCATAAACATTAAGTGA
>NW_007026925.1:0-557 GCF_000164805.1 Carlito syrichta | reverse complement strand
GAAGAACCTTCAGAGCCCAGCAGGTCGACTCTGGGGTGGCCGTGAGGGTGCCACTGCACTCCAGCTTGGGGCAACAGAGTGAGACTGATGCAAAAACAAAAACAAAAACAAAATCACGGCCTTCACAGCAACTTGGATGCAGTCGGTGACCATCATACTAAGTGAACTATCAGAGAAGGAAAGAACTGAATACCGCATGCTCTCACTCATAAGCGGGCCCTGATCACTGGTCACACGAGCATGAGGGTGGGATCGGCAGACACTGTACATTGACAAGGGAGAGTGTGAGGGAGGGGAGACACGTTGCACACCGGTTCTCATGCAGACTCTGGCATGTAGTATAGACAGTGTGCTATAATCAGACTGGGTCTGACTGTGTACCTGGCCCATTACCAGGAGGAGTAAGAGCCGGAAAAAAAGCCCAAACTTCACCTGCATGCAACCTACTTATGTATTTAATCCTCACTTGTACCCCACAACTCTAAAATGAAATGAAAACAAACAAACAAACAAACAAACAAACAAATGACAAAAGCTAGCCAGGAAGGAAGGGGGAG
>NW_007026924.1:0-468 GCF_000164805.1 Carlito syrichta | reverse complement strand
TTTTTTTTTTTTTCATTAATCAGTAGTTTTTATTATGGTTTTGTGGGGTACAGTTAAGGGTAGGTGTACAATGACGTTTCATTCAGGCACCCTGTAGATAAGAAGTGTTTTCCCATCCCCCGACAGATATTTGCTACTGTTAATCCCATCCCCCTCCCCCCCTCTTCCTATCTTTCATGTGGTCCTCTGCATTTCTGAAAACCCCAAACTTCAGAGGCAGTTTCCTGACCAATGGTCTAACAGAAGACCCCACTCTGGGCACAGTCATTCTCTGAACACCTCTTTCCTATCCATACTCCATAATGGAGAATGGTTAATTAAAGATACCAATGAAATAATATTAACAGTAAAATAGGGAGAGGGAGGGAGAGATCTACAAAAGTCAGAGCCACAGTAGTAGGTTCTCACCAAAAAACGAGGGTCCAGAAAAGAGGAATAGCTGACAGAACTTCTTTATTCATAAGAACG
>NW_007026923.1:0-478 GCF_000164805.1 Carlito syrichta | reverse complement strand
CCTTCCGTGAAACTGCACCGACACCGGTGCATTTGTGCAAGTAAATCAGACACCGTCCGATCCATTTCTGCAAGTAAATCAGACACCGTCCGATCCATTTCTGCAAGTAAATCAGACACCGTCCGATCCATTTCTGCAAGTAAATCAGACACCGTCCGATCCATTTCTGCAAGTAAATCAGACACCGTCCGATCCATTTCTGCAAGTAAATCAGACACCGTCCGATCCATTTCTGCAAGTAAATCAGACACCGGCGGAGACACGTAACCCTTTCCCTCAAGACTTTCAGACAGAGAGCCATAAATTGCACGAAATGAAAAATCATCATCATCAACATCAAGGCCTTATAAATTAGGAGCCTCTTATTGTTTAAGAGAAGGTGCAGGCTAAAATGAAACTGCTCATGCAACTGAAAGCACCATCAACAAGGGAAAAATAAACAGGGGAGAAAACATGGTCGCCTATGTGCCCCCAGTTC
>NW_007026922.1:0-398 GCF_000164805.1 Carlito syrichta | reverse complement strand
GTTAGAGTCAATATCTTTGTTTACTTTTCCTAGAAGTTGCGTTATGAAAGTTGGTGCATATATGTTGGGTGTATATATGTATAGAATAGATATTTCTTGCTCCTCCCCCTTCCCCCCAAAAATAAAGCTTTAAAAAACTAATAAGCAGGGCCAGGCACAGTGGCTCAAACTTGTATTCCCAGCACTTTGGAAGGCCAAGGCAAGAGAATTGTCTAAGCTCAGGAGTTCAAGACCAGCCTGGGTAAATTGTTGAGACTTCATCTTTACAATAAATAAAAATAATTATAATAAGCCAGGCATGGTAGTGAGCACCTGTAGTTCCATTTCCTTGGACAGCTGAGGTAGAAGGATTGCCTGCACCCAGCAGGTCAAAGCTGTGCTGGCCGTGAACATACTAG
>NW_007026921.1:0-2024 GCF_000164805.1 Carlito syrichta | reverse complement strand
AGGCTTATTAGTGTCGTCTGATACTACTTGCCTTATTAGTGTCATCTCATACTACATGCCATATTGTTGCCATCTGGTACCTCTTGCCTTATTATTGCCGTCTGCTACTCCCTTGCCTTCTTAGTGTCATCTGATACTACTTGCCTTCTTATTGTCGTCTGATAGTACTTGTCTTCTTAATGTCATCTGATACTACTTGGCTTCTTAGAGTCGTCTGACACTACTTGCCTTCTTAGTGTCTTCTGATACTACTTGCCATCTTAGTGTCGTCTGATACTACATGCCTTTTAGTGTTGTCTGATACTACTTGCCTTATTAGTGTCATCTGATACTACTTGCCTTCTTAGTGTCGTCTGACACTACTTGCCTTGTTAGTGTTGTCTGATACTACTTGCCTTGTTAGTGCCATCTGATACTGCTTGCCATCTTATTGTTGTCTGATACGACTTGCCTTCTTAGTGTCATCTGATACTACTTGCCATCTTAGTGTTGTCTGATACTACGTGCCTTTTAGTGTCATCAGATACTACTTGCCTTGTTAGTGTCATCTGATACTACTTGCCTTCTTAGTGTCGTCTGACACTACTTGTCTTGTTAGTGTTGTCTGATACTACTTGCCTTGTTAGTGCCGTCTGATACTACTTGGCTTCTTATTGCCGTCTGATATTACTTGCCTTCTTAGTGCCGTCTGATACTACTTCCCGTCTTATTGTCGTCTGATACTACTTGTCTTCTTAGTGTCAACTGATACTAGTTGCCTTCTTAGTTTCACCTGTTATTACTTTCCTTGTTAGTGTCTTCTGATACTACTTCCCTTCTTAGTTTCGTCTCGTAATACTTTCCTTCTTAGTGTCGTCTGACACTTCTTGACTTCTTTGTGTCGTCTGATACTACTTGCTTTCTTAGTGTCGTCTTATATTACTTGTCTTGTTAGTACCGTCTGATACTACTTGCCTATTTGTGCCATCTGATACTCCTTGCATTGTTAGTGTCGTCTGATACTACTTGCCTTATTAGTGCCGTCTGATACTACTTGCTTTAATAGTGCCGTCTGATACTCCTTGTCTTAATAGTGGAGTCTGATATTCCATCCCTTATTAGTGCTGTCTGATACTTCTTGCCTCATTAGTGCCGTCTGATACTCTTTGCCTTATTAGTGCCGTCTGATACTCCTTGTCTTATATGTGCCGTCTGATAATCTGTGCTTTATTAGTGCCATCTGATACTCCTTGCCTTATTACTGCCGTCTGATATTCTTTGCCTTATGAGATCCATCTGATACTCCTTGCCTTATTAGTGCCGTCTGATCATACTTGCATTTTAAGTGCCATCTGATCGTACTTGCCTTATTAGTGCCATCTGATACTACTTTCCTTATTAGTGCAGACTGATACTACTTGCCATATTAGTGCCGTCTGATTATACTTGCCTTCTTACTGTCGTCTTAGACTCGTTGCATTCTTAATGTCGACTGATACTCCTTGCCTTCATAATGTCGTCTGATACTCCTTGCATTCATAGTGTCGTCTGATATTCCTTGACTTCTTAGTGTCGTCTGATACTAAATGCGTTGTTAGTGCCCTATGATACTACTTTCCTTATTAGTGCCGTCTGATACAGCTTGCCATATTAGTGCCGTCTAATCCGACCTGCCTAGTAGTGCCGTCTGATCCTACTTGCCTTAATAGTTCCGTCTGATACTCCTTGTCGTATTAGTGCCATCTGATACTCCTTCCCTTCTTAGTGCCATCTGATACTCGTTGACATATTAGTGCCGTCTGATACTCGTTGCCTTACTAGTGCTGATACTCGTTGCCTTATTAGTGCCGTCTGATACTCATTGCCTTATTAGTGCCGTCTGATGCTACTTGCCTTCTTAGTGCCGTCTGATACTACTTGCCTTATTAGTGCCGTCTTATACTCCTTGCCTTATTAGTGCCGTCAGATACTTCTTGCCTCGTTAGTTCTGACTGATACTATTTTCCTTATTAGTATCGTGAGATTCTACTTGCCTTATTAGTGTC
>NW_007026920.1:0-355 GCF_000164805.1 Carlito syrichta | reverse complement strand
CACTTCTACACTGTTGGTGGGAGTGTAAACTAGTGCAACTTCTGTGGAAAGCAGTGTGGCGATTCCTAAAAACTCTAAACATCAACCTCCCATATGACCCTGCAATCCTGCTACTGGGAATATACCCTGAAGAACTCAATCACTCTATCAAAAAGATACCTGCACATGAATGTTTATCGCAGCATTGTTCACAATAGCAAGAACCTAGAACCAACCAATCTATCCATCAAAACAGGACTGGATTTTAAAAATGTGGTACATATACATGATGGAATACTACGCAGCCATAAAAAAGAAAAAAATCATGAATTTCGCAGCAACCCGGATGGAACTAGAGTCTATAGTACTGAGTGAG
>NW_007026919.1:0-537 GCF_000164805.1 Carlito syrichta | reverse complement strand
TCAGCCCTCACCAACTCCTATTCACTCCCACTATGAACTGCAAGTTGAAAGACATCAGTCTCTGCCTACCCTGGCTCCTGGGTTTTGCCTTTGGATCAGGTTTCTCTGGTTAAGGGAGCCTCATTTTTCCCTCAGATAACTCTGACCTGGCCTCTTCTGCTCCTGACCAACCTCAAAGACCCCGAGTGGCTTTCGCCCTAACAGCCCCAGAAACTGAACTCCAGCCCTAAGAGCCCCCATCTGCAAATAGTCCTCTGGCTAGCAGCTTAGCTAGGCTGCCCCAAAGTAGCCATCGGGTTGGCATACCAGAACCAGGAGCTGTATGAACCAGAACCAGGAGCTGTAGACACAGAGTGGACATGGTATTCTCCTGGGGTCCTGATTCTGCAAGTTTATTTGAGGCAGATTTCAAAGGAGGGTGGGCACAGTCAGGAAGGAACAGGTGGTTCAGTGTGAAATTGACAGAAACCGATGTACCAGCCCGCTAGTGAGAAGTTCTAGCAGACAACTGGGTCTGTCCTGGGCCCTTACAAGGCA
>NW_007026918.1:0-604 GCF_000164805.1 Carlito syrichta | reverse complement strand
CAAGCTGATTAACTAGCTAACCAGCTTACTTAACTAGCAGACTTAACTATCTAGTTTCCTAAATTGCCAGCTGACTTAACCATCTGAAATAACTAGCTAGCTACCTAGCTAGCTATTTAGCTAGCTAGCCAACTTAACTAGATGACTTAACTAGCTAGCCAGCTGACATAAATAGCTGAATTAACTAGTTAGCTACCTAGCTAGCCTGCTGAAAACTAGCTGAAATATCTAGCTAACCACCTGTCTAGCCATCTGAATTGATTAGCTTTTTGACTAGCAAGGGAGCAGGCTAGCCAACTGACTTAACGAGGTGACTAAACTAGTTAGGAAGCTGGTAAGCAGGCTGAATTAACTACTTGATAAACGAGCTAGGCAGTTGGCCAGCCAGGTGCCTAAACTAGTTGACTTAAGTAGTTATCCAGCTGGCTAGCCAGCTGACTAAACTAACTCTCTACTTCTCTAGCCACCTGGATAGACAGCTTACTTAACTAGCTGACTTAATTAGCTAGCCATCTTGCCAGCCAACTGTCTTAACTAGTACACTACCTAGCTAGCCAGCTGTCTAGCCAGCTGAGCTAACTAGCTCTCTTAACTAGTTGACCTG
>NW_007026917.1:0-933 GCF_000164805.1 Carlito syrichta | reverse complement strand
CCGGCACCGCAGGTCGCACAGGGAGGCTCTGAGCGCCCGCCCCTCAGAGACACCGGTTCCATTACTGGCTGAATACTCTGTAGGGACCCAGTGCCACTCTCATCATTTACAGCCTGCCTTTTGGAACTTTGGAGCTCTGGAACTCCGGGTCCACCTTGGCTGAGGCACACAGCGTCAGACCCCAACCCAGAGGACCCAGACAAGCAGAGAAAAACAGACCTGCTTAAACTGCCTTGCCATTCTCCAGGCAGACTTCCATTGCCCCGCCCACCTAGCAACAAACTACCTCAGCTTTTAAGGCAACAGTGTGAAACAGGAGACAAAGCCCCACCCCTATGCTGCAACGAAAAACAAAAGGCAGAGGCTGGAATCGGAGATCACAGAAGTGACTCTAGTTTGATGGCTTATTTTGACCTATGATTTTATCATTGAAACTGTTGGTCTAGATTACGTTTGGTGTTTACCTTCTGACTTATACTGTTTCTCGATTTTTTTGGCCTGTCTCTGTTTAGCTATCAGTATTCTTTAGGGAATCTTTCTTACCTGTCTTTTTTCACTTCTTCCCAGCCGTGTGTCTCTCTCTCACCTGATAGTTGGTATGTATATCTGTTTTCCCTCTTGCACTTCTCCCTTTCACTTATTTTGACTTATGATTTTATCATTGTAACTGTTAGTTTAGATCACGTCTGTTGTTGACCTTCTGACCTACACTGTCTCTCGATTTTATTGACCTGTGTCTGTGTAGCTATCAGTACTCCTTAGGCAATCTTTCTTACGTGTCTTTCTTCACTTCTTCCCGATCCTGTGACTGTTTTTCACCTGATAGCTGGTATGTATATCTGTTATCCCTCTCGCACTTCTCTCTTTCGCTCATTTTGACCTATGATTTTATCATTGTAACTGCTGGATTAGATCACGTTTGTTGTTTACCTA
>NW_007026916.1:0-526 GCF_000164805.1 Carlito syrichta | reverse complement strand
CACACACACATAGGGAATTGAGGAGGAGATACAAAAATTAAACCCTAACTCTATTCCAAGTCCCACTTTTAATTATACATAGTACTGTCCTGTCTGTCTTGGACAGATTTTGGCTACGCATTGTGATTTTTATTACAATATCTGGCATATTTCCTCCAAGTTCTGTTTCATACCAGTACCCTGTTTACAGCTCCTTCTTATGTACATAAACTGATTCAAAATTGCACAGTTTGTATCTGTATCTGCATACAGTGACAGAAGAACTTCCACCTTACAGAAAGGAATCACATTAATAGCCCTTGCTTCTCAAGAAGCAATTAGGGTATTCTCTGCAGACTCATTCAATTTCCAGTCAAAATCTTATTCTTTGAAACATAGAGAAATTTAGTTTAATTAAATTAGCACAATGGAATTAGTTAAGGATTCAGGATGTGTCTGAGTTAGTACCAGCTACATCAATTAGGTAAACTTTAGGTATTTTTTTTGTTTATGAAAACTCATGTGTGCCTGGAAATGGTAAGTGTTC
>NW_007026915.1:0-677 GCF_000164805.1 Carlito syrichta | reverse complement strand
TTAGCCCTAGGGGAAACAGCTTTCGGGAACAAGAGCTGACTACCCAGTCTACCAGGAAATAGAAGTTAAAAAATATCTAGAAAGAAGTAAAACTTAGAAAGACAGAGAGAAATAATTCTGCTATGCACTTTCCATCAGGTGTATTGAGATTTACTTATAAGTTTTACTGCCATGTATGCACACTGGTCACCAATCACACGCCAATATCATAGGCATAACTGATATCCCACGTCAGAGGCGATCCTCCAGATGGGCCCCCACAGGCCTCAGCCATGTAGCTATAGATGTTGGCTCCCAACATTTCCCCCTTTTTTATTAAAACAAACGTAAAACATCTTGGCTTCTGTCTTAGGTTGTTCTCGCCGCACCATAGTTGTTACCCGTCATTGGCCCGTTCCCCTTCCCCGCGGGGAATGCCTGTCTTAGGTTCATACTAGGTGGCTAGAATCTTACCCGTCACTGAATACCAAGAGCGTAAAGACTTGAGGGGACATAGGGAGAATGAAGAATGGTAAGCTGATGACACAAAATATTAACCTTTATGACATAAGTGACCAGCTGATAGATGACATTATTTTTTTGTTTTATTAGTAAGAACTGCCAAATAAATATTATCAGAGTTACGTTGAACTGCTTTCCTTAAACGTAGGATGATGACTGGAAAGATAAACAGCAGA
>NW_007026914.1:0-1090 GCF_000164805.1 Carlito syrichta | reverse complement strand
ATGATTTATTGAACACTATGAAGACATTTTTGAACAATTGAAATTGTGCACCTGTGACCTTGATGTGAGTTTTGTGAAGCAAGTCAGGCATCATGGAGTTGAATTGTCTGCTTGGAACTTGCAAGTCTCGTCATGGTCTTGTGATGCATAATTGGTAAACTGCAATATATATCATGGAATTTGTATGCCCCCAGTAAATAATTCTCACACTGCTGGAGGGTATAGAAAATGGTATATAAGTTGGAAAAGGTTTGAATAAAATTGGCTTCAGTCCTGATCAGACTGTTCCCAGAAGAACTGCCTCCGAGTGGTCTCTTCTCGCCATCTCCTGATTCTCCAGTGCGGGTCCTAACCCTTCCCTCCAAGGTTGGAGCGGGACTCCAACAGCTTTGGCGCCTGAACAGGGGCCTGACTCCGGTAATTGTATATATATATGTTCCCCATTTGTTCATTCATCTCGTTTCAGGACGGACCTTGCCTTAGGGTGCTGCAGGCCCCCCGGAGTGCGCGGGTTGATAGGCAAGCATGTTGGTTGTATAGTGTCGCCGATGGACTGCGTGACTCGTTATCACCATAAAAAAGCGATTTAGTCTTTGTAGAGATATTACTGTATATTGTGTATATTGGTGTTTTGTTGTTACAGTTATGGGGAACTGTGGCTCCAAAGAGAGACAAGCCTATATTCGAATCATGTGTAAAGCGTTAAAGCATAAAGGTGTTAAGATAAGTAAAGATAAAGTTACTTCTGTTTTAGATTTTGTACAGAAAGTTAATCCCTGGTTTCCTGATCAAGGTACTTTAGAATTAGAGACATGGGATGAGGTAGGTAAAAATATGAAAAAATGGTATGATAATCATGGTGCAACTCAAATGCCACAAGATTCTTATTCCCTATGGAACATATTATGGGAAGTATTGGTACTTAATCCTAATTATGGGTCTTTTCCCAAGAGTGATTCAGAATCTGAGGAGGATGAGGCAGCTAAAGGAACTAATCCTGAGGACCTTCTATCTCCCGGGGATGATGCAGAATTAAATCAGGAAGCAGCTAAGTATAACAATCCTGATTGGTCAGATTTTTCTTTCCCTG
>NW_007026913.1:0-774 GCF_000164805.1 Carlito syrichta | reverse complement strand
GAAGTTGACTGTCTATCAGAAGACAGACACATACTGGGAGAAGGGCTTGCCTGGCCAAGACACAAAGCTGTACTCTAGGGAGGGACAAATTGAGAGAACCACAGGGGACCACATAGAACTTCCTGTGGGAAGGGGATTGGGCTGCCTAACTCACCCCATGAGCTACAGAAATGCAGATTCCACCCTGGGCTCGTGTCCAGGTAGTTCCTGAGCCAGGGTCTCCCAAGTCACATATACCATTTACCACAAAGCATGGACTCCTAGGTGTCTACCTGCCATGGCCAGGGTCATTCTCTCTCCACACTCATCACAACTTCTACCCTGAGAAGTAGTGTGAATATAAAAGCCTCATTTGGCTCTTTTTTTGAGTCAGGGTCACACTCTGTTGCCTAGGCTGAAGCGCAGTGGCATGATCACCTGTTCACCACAGCCTCGACCTCCTGGGCTCAGGTGATCCTCCAGCCTCAGCCTCCTGAGCAGCTGGGACTATAGGTACATGAGAGACCCAAGAAACCAAGAAACTTAAAAAGCCATACTTGCTGTAAAAGTAGTGTTTAGTTCACTATATTTTATATATCCCTACCTCATGTTCACTATATATATATTTTGTGTATTTCTACCTCACGTTCATTGTACTTTATGAATTCTTAGTACTTTAAATCCTACCTCAGACCCCATAGAATTAGGCACATGTTGGGTGCCGGCTAGTGACTGATTGTGTAGTTATACAATGTCTTAAGTAGTGTTTGTATTTAGAACTCTTGGGTAAGCTTG
>NW_007026912.1:0-714 GCF_000164805.1 Carlito syrichta | reverse complement strand
TGTGGAGTACAGTTAAGGGTTAGGTGTACAATTACGTTTCACTCAGGCACCCTGTTGATAAGAGGTGTTTCTCCCAGCCCCCAGACAGATATTTGCTACTGTTAATCCCATCCCCCTTCCCCCCATAGTTTCCCAGTACCGTCAGTCATTTTCTTATAGTATTACATTGGATGTTCAAGGTCCATTATATGAGTGAGAACATGTGATATTCTGATCTTTGTTTCTGTGAGAGGTCACTCAGTATTATAGACTCTAGTTCCATTCAGGTTGCTGCAAAACTCATGATTTTGTTCTTTTTTATGGCTGCGTAGTATTCCATCGTGTATATGTACCACATTTTTTTAATCCAGTCCTCTTTTGATGGGCAGCATAGTTGTTTCCAGGTTCTTGCTATTGTGAACAACGCTGCAATAAACATACGTGTGCAGGTATCTTTTTTATAGAGTGATTTGTGTTCTTCAGGGTATATTCCCAGTAGGGGAATTGCAGGGTCATATGGAAGGTCAATTTTTAGAGCTTTTAGGAAGCACCACACTGCTTTCCACAGAGGTTGCACTAGTTTACACTCCCACCAACAGTGTAGAAGTGTTCCCTTTTCACCACACCCTCTCCAGCAGCTGTTATTTTTTGAATTGTTGATGATTGCCATTCTGACTGGAGTTAGGTGGTATCTCAGTATAGTTTTGATTTGCATCTCCCTGATGATTAGTGAGG
>NW_007026911.1:3207-4970 GCF_000164805.1 Carlito syrichta | reverse complement strand
CCACATGAAATTAAAATAGGAAAATGGAAGTTATGAATTTTATTTCTGAGCATAAGCTCCATCAAGTTCAAAACATGTTTGTAAGTGATGGATTAATCACCCTTAGTTATTAATCCATCCCTAACAAGCTGAGGTTCCTGGGACTCTAACCATGTCAATGCAGGCTTTCTGATATTATTAACTGAAGAAAAATGAGTGCTCTTTAAATAATTTTTTAAGATCAGGAAACAAAAAGAAGTTAGAAGGAGACGAATTAGAAATACAAGGTGGATGTCTAATGATTTTTCTTCAAAACCCTCCCAAAATTGCCTTCTTTGATGAAAAGAATGAGCAAGAGCCTTATCATAGTGGGAAAGGACACTAGGGTGAATCTTTTCCAAGTGGTTTTCCTGCTAAAGCTTTGAGTAACTCAAAACACTCTCATAATAATGTTTGAAAGGACACACTGAGAACAAGAAATCCATTTTTATCTTGCTCCTAAACCTTGATACAATGATGAGAAATAAAAGCTATATTCTGGAAAAATACACAATTTATGTAAAGACTAACTTTACCAGCTTTGTCTTTTCAAAAACACAGACTTCCAAAGCACAACCTGCATTAACCATTATATACTCAGGACAATGTCTCCCCCTAACCCCCTTCCTCAGAGTTTTCTGCCCAGACTTCCTGATGCCCTAAGGCCTAGCAGATTGGCAATCACATTTGCCCAGAGTAAAGCAAGTTTACAAGGCCTAAGACTTCACGCATTACAAAAGTTATGTAAATCTCAGAACTTGTGACAACTCAGAAGGGGAAGCTAATGTGTATTTATTGTCCTATAGATTAGGCACCTTCTGCAGGAATATCAAGAATCTCCCAAAGCTGCCTGCTGGAAATGCATAGGAGATAAAGTGAAGAATGCATCCTCCATTAGCTCTAAGGAGTGTTATCCAGAAAGTTACAGGGGCACTATCTTAGCTAGATCTTCGGGAGAATTGTTGCAGCTTCTCCATCTGCACTCGCTGTGTCACCTTGCACTCTTACGTGCTAGGGATGGCGTCTTTCCATAAACCTCATGAACTCACCTCTGCTAACTTCAAACTTGTCTTCAGCTTCTCACCTCTCTCAGTTTTTAAAAAATTGAAGAGTTTGGGTCCTGCTCTGGATTAGGCTTTGGTCTAAGGGAATGTGGTAACTGGTTTGATTTTAATTAGCAGCTTTAATTTCCTTCAAGAACTTTTCCTTTGTACTTACAACTTGGCTAACTATTTGGCATAGAGGCCTGGCTTTGGACTATCTTAGCTTTCAATATGCCTTCTTCACTAAGCTTAATCATTTCTAACCTTTGATTTAAAGTGAGAGACATTCCTTTTACTTGAACACTTAAAAACCATTATAAGGTTAATAATTGGCCAAGGTTCAATGTTGTGTCTCAATGAGTAAGAAACCTGGACAAGGAGTGAGAAGGAAGAACAGCCAGTTTGTAGAATAGGTAAAATACACATAAAATTTATTGTTTGCCATCCAATATGGGTGTGGTTCATGGCACCACCAATTATAATAGTAACATCAAAGACCACTGATCACAGATCACCCTAACAGATATAATACTTTAAAAGATTGAAATATTGTGAGAATTACCAAAATGCGAGCACAGGTTTTTGTAAAAATGGTGCCAAAGACTTTTTCTACACAGCGTTGTTACACCTTCAATTTGTGAAAAATGCAGTACCTGCAAAGCACAGTAAAATGAAAGATGTCCATGTATATTTTTTGATGTG
>NW_007026911.1:0-1841 GCF_000164805.1 Carlito syrichta | reverse complement strand
CATGCCCCTCTGGTCTAAATGTCTCTTCTCTGTTCATCATATGCTATGCATCTTTTGTCATAGCATTTGTACCAACATCTCAGGCACACCTTGCTTTCTTCTCTGCCTTTCTTCTAATTTGTACACACCTCAAAGTTAGAAACCTCAATGACAGAAACATCTCAAACATAAGAACTTGAGTTATAAACTAGCACCCATTCTTCTCTTTTTATTGTATTATTCAGATTTTTTACCCAAGAAGAATTGAATTTCTGAGAATGCTGAGTTTGTAGATTTTGTTTGAAATATTTGAATAGCTGGGCTCGGTGGCTCAGCCTGTAATCCCGCGCCTTTGGGAGGCTGAGGTGAGTGGATTGCTTGAGCCCGCAGATTCGAGACCCACCTGGGCAACTTGGTAAGACCTCATCTCTACAATGAATCAAAAAATTAGCTGGGTGTGGTAGCGCACGCCTGTAGTTCCAGCTACTTGGAAGACTGAGGCAGAAGGATCACTGGAGTTGAGCAGGTTGAGGCTGTGGTGGCCGGGAGTGTCCACTACCCTCCAGTCTGGGTGACAGAGTGAGACTCCAACTTAAAAAAAAAAAAAAGAAAGAAAAGAAATATTTGAATAACCTACATTAAGTTAATTTGTGTTCTAAAGAAAACCTGAGTTCTAAAAATAGGTTGACACATGTAATGCTCAGGATTTCTGTTAGCTTCCTGCCTGTTTGTGTGGTGGTGGCTACTGTGCATGTGCGTGAGAGGCAAGCATTCCAGCTGTCCTAGGAGTCTCTCTGAGAGGCTCCAGATCTGCTGGGACCACTGGGAGTGGCTGCGGGCTCTGACAATTCTGCTGCTAACAATTTTAAACAAAGCAGATGATCCAGTCAACTTGGACTAACTCATTTTTCTATCTCCTCTGCCTTTCTTTGTATTGCTTGCTGAAAGGCAAGAAACTCAGGGAGAAAGAAATGCAAGTTAGAGTGTAGCGTGGGTCACTGACTCCAAATGAAAAAATTATTGCAAGTCATTCCACTGTCAGACCCTTAAATTAGCATATGTGAGACCTCTGCCCTTATTTCTCGATTGCAAATAAGATTAGACAATTTCTTCTATCTACCACATATTGAACCTAAGGGGTAAGATATTTAGAGGAGAGAGTACCCTTCTGAATGAAAAAATTATTGCAAGTCTTTCCACTGTCAGACCCTTAAATTAGCATATGTGAGAACTCTGCCCTTATTTCTCTATTGCAAATAAGATTAGACAATTTCTTCTATCTACTACATATTGAACCTAAGGGGTAAGATATTTAGAGGAGACAGTGTTGAACCCGGGACTCTAATGAGAGAGATAGAGACCACAAAGAGCCAGCTCCAATGCAAACACATGAGGGTCTTTATTCAGGCTCAAGTCTGGGCTCATGCCTGAAGCAGCAGCTTCAGGGATGAGAGCCCCGATTGATAATGGCAAGCAGTTTTTATGCACAATTACAGAGGGAGGGGAAAGAACTCCAAACTTGATTATACATGATTGGGTAATTTCTCCTAATGGGTACGGGAACACTTGGTATTGGTGGGTGCTGCCCGTGATTGACAGAAACTCACGTAATGGGCCGAGTGGAATGTTAGATAAGTTAGGTCCATACAGTCCCTGCGTATGAAGTAACCTGAGCCGGCAGGCAAAGGATTACATTAGCCCTTTAAGTTTCCATCCCAAGGTATGCTTAGGAAAGCTTGTTTGCTTAACATTTACATAACATAACATGGTCATTATGGGACAACAAAAGCCAAACTTAACAAAGTTTTAAATATGAATGCTGCAAACCCATACAGTGAATGTGGGGTAGAAAATCATATACT
>NW_007026910.1:0-924 GCF_000164805.1 Carlito syrichta | reverse complement strand
CGGGAGAGGACGATGCAGTAAAAATGTCCAGTCCTTGCGATGTTCCAGTGATAGCGATGGCCGAGCTCTGTTTGAGGAGTAGGCTGCAATGCTGGGGTCCCCAGCCTCCCGGGGGCGAGAGTCAGAGACCCACTGCAGATCTCCCTTGCAGAGGGCTTCAGACACCGGGTTGCCAGGTCGCCATCTTGCCCCGCCCCTCCTTGTTCTGATAATTCACACTTAGCAATTTATACACCAAATTCTAAGTATGAAACATTTTTACAAAAGGAAAGGAAGGAAGAGAATCTCAAGTCTCCATTATACACCATCAAGAAAAATTCAACTTTGATAACCTTGGTCCCCTGGGACCTTAGCATTTTTTACTCTCTGAAATGCAAACACAACCTGGAGTGCTAAACTGAGCACTGACTTTTGTGTCAATGGTGAGGCTGACTCATGGATACCACTGTTTTTTTTTTTACAATGTGTTAAATTGTAAAAAAAAAAACGATGACCTTTTGGCTTTGTCTTCACAACTGAAATGTAAAAAGGTAAAAAATTCCAAATAACTTTTTCTCCATATTTTCCCATAATAGGAAAATTTTAAAGATTTATCCCTCATTGAGAAAATAATTATAGACTATCTGACTTTGCCCTTTAGTGCTTGCCAAGGAAAGAAAAAAAATTATTTGACAAAACCACTGAAACATGGCAAAAGGATTAGAATCATTCTCTGCATGTTTTTAGAGGGTAGAAATAGACCCAGTATATTAGAGTTACAAAGAGGTAAGTTTTGCCTTACTTTAAGTACAAAATTTCTTGTGAGCTCTCTAGCTTTAAGCACAGTGTATAAGCACAGAAAATATTTTCTAATTTCTGCCCTCAATGTATGTGAGCTTATCTCTATCTTGGCACTTTCATCTTGTGTTGCCATTTTACTTTGCA
>NW_007026909.1:0-705 GCF_000164805.1 Carlito syrichta | reverse complement strand
TCTGTCGCCCAGACTGGAGTGCAGTGGCTGCTCCCAACCACCGCAGCCTGGACCTGCTGGGCTCCGGCGCTCCTTCCGCCTCAGCCTTCCGAGTAGCTGGAACGACAGGCTCGCGCTACCACGCCCGGCTAAGTTTGGATTTATTGTGGAGATGAGATCTTGCCAAGTTGCCCAGGTGGTTCTCGAACCCACGGGCTCAGGCAATCCACTCACCTCGGCCTCCCAAGCGTGAGATTATAGGCTGAGCCACGGAGCCCGGCTCCTATCTCTTTTTTTTTAGTTAACATCCATATTTTGAGCCAACGTTATTTACATTTATTCCTATATCAAATTACAAACACTGAAATTTTAAATTTTACTGTGGCTGACTGACTTCAAAAGGAAATCCATGAGCATAGAAATATATCAAACATGAAATGCAGTTATTTCTAGGCAGAGTTATTATTCAAGATATATAAAAACCACATAAAAGCAAAATTTTTAACACACACATATGTATATTTTTCATGGCTCTATTATTTCTTACACTAGAAAGGGGACATCGGATACCCTACTATATGTATTCTAAGTTCACATTAACATATTATAAACAGTTTGACAGGTTTTCACTTGCCTATCAAGTGTGAGCTTTTTTTTTTTTTTTTTTTTGAGTTGGAGTCTCACTCTGTTGCCCTCCGGCGATCCTCCCACCTCAGCCTTCCGAGT
>NW_007026908.1:0-759 GCF_000164805.1 Carlito syrichta | reverse complement strand
TTTTTCATTATATGAAGATTTTTGGTCCAGGCATGTGACTTGTGCGTGCAATCTCAGCTACTCAGGAGGCTGAGGTAAGAATTGCTTGAGGCAGGAATTCGAGACCAGCCTGGGCAACACAGCAAGACCCCATCTCTAAAAAAATTGAGGCCACTATGCCAAGGGAAATGAGCCAGTCCAAAAAAAAAAAAAAAAAAAAGAAAAGAAAAAAGAAAAGGACAAATATTGTATGATTCCATTTATATGAGGTACCAAGGAGTCAAATTCAGACAGATAGAATGGCAGTGGTCAGGGACTGGGCAAAGAGGAATGGGGAGTCAGCATTTAATGGGTACGGAGTTTCAGTTTTTGCAAGATGAAAATAAGTTCTAGAGATGGATGGTGATGATACCTGTGCAACAATGTGAATGCCACCAGATGCCACTGAACTGTACACTTAAAAACAGTTAAGATGATACAATTTTATGTTATGCACGTTCTACCACATAAACCAAAACTGTAACAATTATCAAACTGGTATAAAAAGTGTGATAGCCCTTGTTGCTGAAGGGGATGGAGGAAGGATGCTCAAATACACGACTGGTAGAAATGTGAATTCTTTCAATCTTTGGAAGGCATCTGGCAACATTTCTTAAAACTAAAACTCTCATTTGAATCTTAATCCAGAAACCTACCAAATGTAACAAATGTAAGAATGTGCATCCACAAAATGGTCTTCTGAGAAGCACTTTCTTCCACTAGACTATGAGCCACAGGAGG
>NW_007026907.1:0-718 GCF_000164805.1 Carlito syrichta | reverse complement strand
TGTGAAACATATACAAAATGAATATTATGCATCCATGAAAAAGTGACAGGCATACGGATTTGCAGAAAGCTTGATGGATATGAAATAGGTCATTCCCAGTGAATTATCACAGAATCAAAGAATAGAGTTCCATAACTTCTCCCTCATGAGCTGAACTTGATCAATTTGTGTGCTATAAGAAAGTGGTTGACAGTAGTAGAAAACTGTTTTGGAATATGGGTGTGATTGGCTGTGGAGTTATAATGTTAAGGGAGGGAGGGGCATACCTCACCATCGAGGGACCCTGCATAATCAATGTTTGAATATCTAACTCTAAATGGTACCCCATATTGTGCAAAAATTAAAATAAAATAAATACATAAATAAAAGCTGTAAAACGTGCAACTGATTTTATTGGTTTTCTTATTTTTTAAAAATTTTTTAAATCTAAAGATAGTTACAAACCAGAGTTGAGTATAGAAATGTTCATTTTGAAGGGATTAATGTCTAAGAAGGGCACACTACTCCCATTATAACTTCCTTTCCTATTAATACTTGAGAATCCATTGTACATTTGTTTTCAACTTTGACACTACTACATTACTCACATAAAAGCTTAATGTTTTATTCTGCATAAATTGGAACATGTTGAGATTCCAGGCGTGTATCATCCTAAGTCAACTAAACATTGAGGATCAGAGTACCTATGTGGCTATTCAGAAGACAGAATGCATAATCT
>NW_007026906.1:0-788 GCF_000164805.1 Carlito syrichta | reverse complement strand
TATTGGAATAGAACAAATGGGCTGTAATTCTTAAATGTCAGGATACAACCCAGCATGGAGCCTGGAACTAGATATACTTTTTAAGTTTGTACAGACTCGGGATTGAGAAGAGAGTGAAGGTTTGATGTGGTAGGGACATAACAGATGATGGTCTAGGCTAGCAGAAAGTATGAGGATATCTAAGTCAGAGTGATGAATGGGTTCCCCCAAAGGGATGGCATATCTCCCCTAGTTTCTCACCCCTTCACCTGGGAAAATTGTCCCTCAAGACTTTACTCAGGCACCATCCCCTTTGAAATGCCTTCTCCTCTCCTGTCTCCTACCCTTCCCTACCTCAGCTGATTTACTTGTCTCCTGTGTGCTCCCATAGCATTCCACTTATGTCTCTATCTTAGCACTTATTAGGGATGGATTTAGACTTTTAGAGGTTCCCTTCATTGGGGACACCAAACTGTTGTATAACCCCACATATAATAAAATTAAATTATAACATAAGGGTAAGGAGGTTAATAAAGCTCTGAACTTCTCCATTGATGATTGTTTTGTTTCTTTTTTATATCATTTCTATCAAACACTTCTGAATTTTTTTCTCAATGTACTTAGTTCCTTGCTCTGCAGATGTCCTAAAATGAGTTTAGTCTGCCTGTTGGATAATACAGCTTCAACTCTTATTTCCTTAAATGTCATCTGCGTATATTTATTTCCATCAATGTACAATGAGCTTTTAAAGAAATATAAAGCTTTTATATTCTGGTAGTTTGCCAATAAATATTTGTTGAACTGGATGG
>NW_007026905.1:0-1238 GCF_000164805.1 Carlito syrichta | reverse complement strand
TCAGCCTGTAATCCCACACTTTGGGAGGCTGAGGTGAATGGATTGCCTGAGCCCGCGGGTTTGAGATCCACCTGGACAACTTGGCAAGACCTCATCTCTACAATAAATAAAAAATCAGCCGGGCATGGTAGCGCATGCCTGTAGTTCCAGCTACTAGGAAGGCTGAGGCGGAAGGATTGCTGAAGCCCAGCAGGTCAAGGCTGTAGTGGCCGAGAGCAGCCACTACACTCCAGTCTGGGTGACAGAGTGAGACTCCAACTCAAAGAAAAAACAACCTTTTAAGAACTATCTAATGAAAATGTTTAAATGCCATGATTATAAACGCACTCAGACCACACTGCATTGCTCTGTAGTAAGATGAGCTAATGGCATCTAGTGTTCTCAGATCCTGTCTTTCTGAGACTTTTGAATGTCTCAACCTCTTTTCACAGATGCCCTTTATCGCAGCATTTGAAGGTCTTCCACACTTGGCTCCCTCCAGCAGTCCCTTCTCCACGGAGTCTACTATTTTGGCCATGTCCAACTGCGGCCATGCCCAGTGGGCCTTGCCCCTCCAAGACTCTCCTAACTTCCCCATGCCACTGTATCTGTTTAAAGCAACCACCAACTCTCTTCTCTGTTTATTTTTCTTCTTAGCATATTAATTTGTTTGTATCCATCTAAATATATTCTTTTTAACCTGTTGAAGATAAAAATCATGTCTTATTCTACTTTGTATATCTAATATTGATCATATAATCTAGACTCAAGTGTTTGTTGAATGAATATAAGAATAAAATGAAACAAAAATAATCATCTGAGAGATTATCTTATATATAAAATATTTTTAATGTCTACATTTACAGTGAGATGCAAAGTTGACATAATGCATGCCTAATATAATAAAAACAGTACATTTAAAAATCTTCCCTAATGAACAATAATTTTGATAGTATTTTGATAAAATTATTGACCCTCTAGATATGGTAAATGTTAGATTTCAAAACAGTAATACCTAGCGATACTGAAATTTCCTTTTACCTTTTTTCTGTGAATTGCACATCAACTTATCAATTTAAAATTTACATTTTAAAAACTAAACTTTAAATTATTTTGAAAAATAAATCAAACAAAGTTGCCTAAGACTCTAGATCTATCTGGGATCTGATGAGAACTCTGAAATCTCTCTCAAGAAGAATACAGATAAAAAAAATCTGCATATGAACTAACAGCTTCAAGAACCTCCAATCTAAAAGTTT
>NW_007026904.1:0-736 GCF_000164805.1 Carlito syrichta | reverse complement strand
TGAAAATCATTCAATCACTGCAATTTGAGTAGGAAAGAAACCAGCACATCTTACTCTTTTTTTTTTTTTTTTACTGGTGAGAGCTCAGGCTGTCACATGAGCAGAAACCTGACTTAAACTAAAGCACTTCTGTGTCTCATGGCAATAGTCAACTAGACCTAAGCTACTTCTGTCTTTTTTTTTTTTTTTTTTTTCTCGAGTTGGAGTCTCACTCTGTCGCCCAGACTGGAGTGCAGTGGCCGCTCCCGGCCACTGCAGCCTCGACCTGCTGGGCTCCAGCGATCCTTCCGCCTCAGCCTTCCAAGTAGCCAGAATTATAGGCATGCGCTACCACGCCTGGCTGATTTTTTGATTTATTGTAGAGATGAGGTCTCACCTGCCCAGGCGGGTCTCGAACCCGTGGGCTCAGGCAGTTCACTCACCTCAGCCTCCCAAAGGTGCAGGATTACAGGCTGAGCCACCGAGCCTGGCTTACTTCTGTCTTTTGGAAAATAGAGTCACAGAGAACTTTATCCAAGCTTCATAAGCCCTACCAAGTCCCTCACCAAACATACTGGTTATTAAAGACAAATGAAGTTTGGCTTAGAGACTCTTTCCTCAGGTACTTTATGATATTAGTAAAATAATACTTTTATTTATTTTTATTTTTTTGAATGGGACTTACTCTGTCACTCAGGCTTGAGTGCAGTGGCACAATTGTAGTTTATGCAAACTCGACCTACTCGGCTCAGCCGAG
>NW_007026903.1:0-816 GCF_000164805.1 Carlito syrichta | reverse complement strand
TTTTTTCTAGAAGACTAGGCAGCTTAGGCAGATTCTTAACCTTGAATGAGAAAAATTCTTTTTACTTCTGAGAACATTATTCTGTCGACATAGATAATAAAATATCACTTAGCGAAGTATTCACATAATTAGGTTGTAGAGTGCTTATAATTGAAGACTGAGTTTTTAATTTAAGTAATTGCATCAATTTCTAATACAAAAAGTGGGTTTGGAAATCACCTGAGTGTATTCACCATCTGAGAAAATATTTATCGGAGTCCCTATTCTACACTAGTATAGTGTCTTGGTGAAGATTGCAGCCTGAAATACTAAGATCTTGGGAAATCTACAGCCTTACTATAAAGTGTGTGTGTGTGTGTGTGTGTGTGTTCAGAGTAAGCTGGTCTGTGTGTGATAAGGCTTTGGGATACTGCCTTTCACTTGTAGAGTCTGAGATTAGGGTAACTTCTGTTAGTGCTGAGAGTCACAGTGAATTAGACAATTCAACTGGCCACAACCTAACTTATAGAGACCTGTCTCACAAAGACCTGTTAATTTGGAGAGGCAAATTAATCCACTCTAACCCAATTCTTTATTAAGTTGAAGAAATTGGGTATATACACACATACACACACACAAACACATTTGGGTTGTATTTAATTAGCCTTAATCTTAATCTTAAGGCTAATAATATGAAAGAACAGTTTCCTTGGCAGTTTCACAATCTTCCTGCCTTGGATATTGTTTCTGCTTCTTTCCAGATATATAACATAAACGTACCTTTGATCTCCATATTCTTCGAGTAAACTGGAAACACAGGACCCCTAAGGAAGTACG
>NW_007026902.1:0-944 GCF_000164805.1 Carlito syrichta | reverse complement strand
GCGTGTGATTAGTGACCAGTGTGCATACATGGCAGTAAAACTTATAAGTAAATCTCAATACACCTGATGGAAAGTGCATAGCAGAATTATTTCTCTCTGTCTTTCTAAGTTTTACTTCTTTCTAGATATTTTTTAACTTCTATTTCCTGGTAGACTGGGTAGTCAGCTCTTGTTCCCGAAAGCTGTTTCCCCTAGGGCTAAGATTAGAAACTAAATTACCATGATAGTTTTGTCGCCCTGCCCCTAGCCAGGCAGAACGTTTTCTTTTGTTTCGTTAATTACCGAAACTCTGTCTGCTTCAGCCCATGGCCGCCATCTTGGCAACCCTGCATTTCCTTGTTCAAGAGTGTGACAGCTACTATTTGATTTTTAGAGTAGACTTGTTAGGATAAAATATATACATATACACTCATAGTTGCGTAAATTTATGCTTGCTGTTTTGTTTCCTTTTGCTATATTATTCAAGTGTAATAGTTACTATACGATTTATAAAAGAATTAACGATAAGGTATTAGCTTAATAGGATATAGCATAGTAGTAAAGTCCAATAACTAGATCATATAAAAATTAAAGTTTAGACATATGAAACTTATGAATTATAGTAAAGTTTGGTAGTTTAAGAATAAGCTTTAACTGAATTATAAGGCATTACGTTAAATTATAATAGGTTAATAGTATAACTGACAGTTAAGTCATTTAACTAAACTTATAGATTATAGTATAGTGTTAAGTTGATAATATTAATTGTTAAAAATATTGGGAATCAGTGAACTTGGATTGAACCTAGAGTTAACTCAGGAAAGTTTTTTGTATTAATCAGGGTATAGAGCAAAGAGTATAATATGAATGATTCATTGAACATTATGGAAAACACTTTTGAACGATTTTGTATTGAAATTGTGCACCTGTGACCGTAATGTAAGCACGGCAGGCATCATGGAATT
>NW_007026901.1:0-671 GCF_000164805.1 Carlito syrichta | reverse complement strand
TGCAGAGGAATGGAATGGAGATGAATGGAATGGAACTGGAATTGAGACGGATTAAGCGGAATGAAGAGGAATGAAATAAAATTAAATGGAATGGAATTGTGATTAACGGAATGGGATGGAATGCAGAGGAATGGAATGGAATGGAATGGAATGGAATGGAATGGAGAGAAACGGAATTGAATGTAATGGAAAGCAAAGGAATGGAATGGAATAGAATAAAATGGACTGGAGAGGAACGTAATGGAATGGAATGAAATGGAATGAAAATTGAAGGAATGGAATGGAATGGAGTGGAAAGGAATAAAGAGCAATGGAATGGAATGTAGAGAAATGGAATAGGATGGAATGGAGAGAAATGGAAAGGAAAGGAATGGAATGGAATGGAATGGATGTAATGGAAAAGAATGGAATGGAATGGAAAAGAAAGGAATGGAATGGAATGGAGAGGAATGGAATGGAAGCATTGGAGTAGATTGGAATGGGATGAAAGGAAATATAGAAGAGTGGATAGAAATGGAACGGAGAGGAATGGAATGGAATGCAATGCAGTCGAATATCATGAAGTGGAGAGCAATGGAATGGAATGGATCAGAATGGCGACGAATGGAATATAATGGAATGGAAAGGAATGTAGAGGAAAGGAAAAGAATGGAATGGTATGTAATGGAATG
>NW_007026900.1:0-734 GCF_000164805.1 Carlito syrichta | reverse complement strand
GACTTAACGAAGTAGCCAGCTGGCGAGCCAACAGACATAAGTAGCTAGCTACCTAGATAGACAGCTGGATAGCCACATGACTTAACTAGGTGACATAACAAGACAGCCTCATGGATATCCAGCTCAATTAACTAGCTATCAACCTACTTAGACTGCAGCCTTCCCAGCTGAGTTAACTACCTAATTACTTAGCTAACTTGCTGGCCAGTGAGCTGACTTAACTGTGTGAATTAGCTAGCTAGCCAACTGGCTAGCCAGCTGATTTAACTAGCTAGCTACCCTGCTTTGCAGATGGTTAGACAGCTGACTTAAATAAATGACATAACTAGCTAGCTACCTGGCTAACCAGCTGACTGGGCAGCTGACTTAACTAGATTACTAAAGATAATAAGCTGGTAGCTAACTGGGAAGCCAGCTGAATAACTAGCTGACTTAACTTTCTAGGAAGCTGGCTAACCAGCTTACTTAACTAGCTTGCTACCTAGCTAGCCAGCTGGGAAGTCAGCTGAATGAACTACTTGACTTAACCTGCTAGCCAACTGGCTAACTAGCAGACTCAACTAGCTGACTTAACTAGCTCTCTACGAAGCTAGCTAGCTGGCTAGCCAGCTGACTTAACTAGCTGTCTTAATTACCTAGCAAGCTGGATAGCCAACTGAAATAACTAGCTCGCTACTTAGCTAGCAAACTGGCTAGCCTGCTGATTTAAATAGCTGACATAAATAGCTGGCCTG
>NW_007026899.1:0-695 GCF_000164805.1 Carlito syrichta | reverse complement strand
TTTTTTTTTTAAAAACGAAGGCTGGGCTTTGTGAAGAGATCTTTTTTTAAGTAATCCACCTATCTGGGAGATAATGCTTTGAAAGTATGACTTTTGACCACTTTTGTGCCCAATCTGGAATGTATCCAGATTCAGATTCTTGAGGATAGGCAAGATTTCAAGAGAAAATCAGGATAATGGGGAATGAGTGAGACCAACTGCTCATCCTTCCTTTTCTAATTTTTGTAACTTCATGTGTGTCTACATCCCAAAGTTAAAAAAGATTTAGTAAAAGATATTTTTTTTTTAAATGAAAGCAAAACAAAATCATTTTAACACCATGACACTGTCAAGGAAATCTGATTTAACAGAATTAATTAGAATTCTGGAACAGACTTAGACAAGAAATTAAAATAAAAATACTTAGAAAAGACATTAAGACAATTTCTGATTGCAAGGTTTTGAACATACTATAAAACTTGTTTTTAAAGGAAGTTAATTTTCTTATAGTAGCTTTAGAAATAAATGTTTATTTGTTACATGGTCAAGGGGGGTAGTGGAAGGTCAAAGAGCCCTAATGATCCAGACAGTGGCTTCCACTGTGGCTACATAAACAAGGTTGAAATGTACACAAATTACATATGCAGTCATTTATTTTTGACATTAAAACAAAACTAATAATAAGCAACATCCTCACTATATCATGACTGAACTGG
>NW_007026898.1:0-769 GCF_000164805.1 Carlito syrichta | reverse complement strand
GTGCGACCAGCAGTGCCGGGTGCCAGGCTGGAGACAATGCAGCTGGGGAGAGAGCTGGAGGGAGCAGGGACCCAAAACTTCCCTGCACGCTGCAATACCTGGTTTTAGAAAATGAGGTAAAGTTTGTTGATAGGTGGGCAGGGCAATGGAAGTCTCGGCCTGGAGAATGGCAAGGCAGTTTAAGCAGATCTGTTTTTCTCCACTTGTCTGGGTTCTCTGGTTTGGGGTCTCATGCTGAGTGCCTCAGCCAGGGTGGACCCGGAGTTCCAGAGCTCCAAATTTCCAAAGGGCAGGCTGTAAGCGAAGAGATTGGTGCTGGGACCCTACAGAGTACTTTAGCCAGAAATGGAACCGGCGTCTCTGAGGGGCGGGCGCCCAGAGCCTCCCTGTGTGACCGGCGGCTTGGTGCCGGGTGCCCGGACTGGAGACAATGCAGCCGGGGAGGGATCTGGAGGGGGCTGGGACCAGAGACTTCCACACACGAGTAGAACGGCAGCAGTGGGGGGGGCGCAATATCTGGCCTTGCATGGGACTGAAGTTCCTGGGTCTGACCCCAGCGCGGTTGGTGGTGGGCTGGGGGATGGGGGTAGCGAAGTAATAGCCTTTTTGGGAACTCACGTTCAGAGAATCTCACCAGTTCACCTATGCCGTCGCCATCTTGCCCCGTCTTCATACACAGATTCTTAACTGCTCATCGTGTGTTTAAATGGGGACTGGCTAGCCGAACTCAGTGGCTCAGCCTGTAATCCCATGCCTTTGGGAGGCTGAG
>NW_007026897.1:0-1041 GCF_000164805.1 Carlito syrichta | reverse complement strand
CCACCCACAGATCCCCACCCTCTGCTTCCCTCTCTGGGGGCCTGAAGTCCCACAGAATCAGGGAGATTCCCATTTTTCAAGCCGGAGGACAGACACCAAAACATCTATAACTAGTGACAATGATGCCCACAATAGTCATTACTAATTACCAGCTCTGAAGGCAGGCTTGATTTCTCTGCTAGGAGTCAAGTTTACTGTTGGGAGCCGGCCATAGAGGCCCACTGAATGTTAGGGATCAGGGAGGGCCATGGACCCCGAGACCACTAGGATGTGTTCGGGAGCCACTGACCCCATTTTTCTCCTTCTTTCACCATGTAGCGCAAGTAACCTACTGCTGATCTAAGCTGAAGGCTCTGTGACTGTGACAGGCGTGGCTCACTCTAGAAACTCATTGTTCCTGTTTCCCATAAACTGTGGTTTTGGCTTACATATTAGATATAATTCAAACTCAGGTCACATTTGGGAGCCTTTTACATGGTGCAAGCCTCTTTGTAAGGTTTAAAAATATATTTGTAGAATTAGTATATACTTATGGACAGCTGTTTTCAGCTTTAGATAGTATAGATAATTATCTAGAGATACCAGAAATGGCCCAGCACAAACTTTGGACTGGGCCACATTCCTGAGGGCCCAGGGTGTACTTTGGACTGGGCTGCCATCTTTTAGACTGGCTTCAGCTACAGTTAGTGTAGGGTTTTCCTACTTATTGTAGAAATTGAATTTATTTTATTCATAGTAAGTATTGTAGAATAGGTCATGCTACGTCAGGGAATTATGTTAGTTCAAGCATGATCAATCATGATATTTTGAGGTTTAATAAGAATATAGTTAACTTTAGAAATATCATTGTCTCCATTTTCTACTATTGTGGTTTTGGCCTTAGTACATTTACAGTTGATATTTGGGTTTTATTTTTAGAAGCTTTATTGCTGATGATCAACTTTATATATTAGGATTAGGAATTAGAAACTTTTATAGAAATTAGGATAGATATATAGGATCTTAGAATAGACATTTTGTTAAGAGATTGTAATCAATTGT
>NW_007026896.1:2443-3853 GCF_000164805.1 Carlito syrichta | reverse complement strand
AAATATTTGTTTTACACTAAAAATGTTAAAGCCATGGATGTCTTTATAAACAAAGATTGTAAATATTTCTTTGTTTTATTTCTTAATTTTGATTTAGGGCTCTAAGTTACCATGAATAATTTCTATTGTATTTTTCCTCCACAAACTAATTTCTTTAGAGTTATTTATGAATAGTGTATGTACAGCATTTATAACATAGTTTGACACAATTTAGGGCTGACTATTATTTAGGTCTTAATTCACTGAAATATGTATTTCTATGTGAAGCTTTTAGTTACTTTGTGAATACAAGTAAATATTTGTATTCACTGTCTAAATGCCAAGTTTTCTTCCCCCAAGTTGTTCTTGACCCATAGAGTATATCCAACTTTTCACCTCCCTTGAGTGAATCCTCACTTGTTTTTCTGAATACTGAGTTAAAGTCAGCATCAGATAACTTCTTATTTCATATACGATTCCCTGGGTGTCACAATCATTTTGCTGCCATTTTGTTTATTCATTTGATGGCATGTCTCCTCCCCTGGAGCCCAAATGAAACAAATATAGAGCTTCAGAAAATGTTTTCCTCCCCTCCCTATTTTTAACATATTTTTCCTGGCCTTGAGTTAATTTTTCCATACCTGTTCAGCTTGGAAGGTCGGTGGTGCTAAAAGTTGACGTTTATTCATGCTCAATCCTGGGGTGCTACCTTGTGTAAAGAAGAAAACAGATTTAGTCTTGATCCTCCAGGATCTTTATGAAAGAATGAGAATAAAAATAAAGACAAAATTCAATGCAAACAAAAATGTGATTTTATTCTCATCCTTTCTCCAATTTTTATATGCCTGGCTTGTTAATTTTTGCTAATGTGCAGTCAGAAACCAAGATCCAGTAACTAAATAGGAATAGACAGACTGTTAGCAGGAAAAAGAAAAATCAATGCAGAAACACAGATATTGCATTTCTTCTTAATCTTCTAATGACTCTACTT
Organism: Carlito syrichta; assembly: GCF_000164805.1. Lineage (NCBI taxonomy): Eukaryota > Metazoa > Chordata > Mammalia > Primates > Tarsiidae > Carlito > Carlito syrichta. The sequence goes on along the minus strand of NW_007026896.1, from coordinate 2,883 downwards.
TTTTGTTTTCAGTTTTCACTATTTTTTTTTTTTGAGTTGGAGTCTCACTCTGTCACCCAGACTGAAGTGCAGTGGCACGCTCCCAGACACCGCGGTCTTGATCTGCTGGGCTCCGGCCATCCTCCCGCCTCAGCATTCCAAGTAGCTGGAACTACAGGGGCGCCCTACCACGCCCGGCTAACTTTTTAATTTATTGTAGAGATGAGGTCTCGCCAAGTTGCCCAGGCGGGTCTTGAATTCGCGGGCTCAGGTCAGTTTTCACTATTAACTGAGCTCAACTTCATAGTAGGATATGCATCCATGAATGATTTTCTTTATTTGTTAAAACCTTTGTGGAGAATGAGGCCATTAATTAGCCAAGTCTACCCACTCCTCATTTTCATGGAATTTGATCTCTTATCCCCTTGATACTAGATAGTTGTGGTAGGCAGTTTTAGGAG
>NW_007026896.1:0-1135 GCF_000164805.1 Carlito syrichta | reverse complement strand
CCCCACCATAGTTTCCCAGTACAGTCAGTCATTTTCGTATAGTATTGCATTGGATGTTTAAGGTCCATTATATAAGTGAGAACATGTGATACTCGGATCTTTGTTTTTGTGAGAGGTCACTCAGTATTATAGACTCTAGTTCCATCCAGGTTGCTGTGAAATTCATGATTTTGTTCTTTTTTATGGCTGCTTAGTATTCCATCGTGTATATTTACCACATTTTTTTAAATCCAGTCCTCTTTTGACGGGCAGCATGGCTGTTTCCAGGTTCTTACTATTGTGAGCAACGCTGCAATAAACATGCGTGTGCAGGTATCTTTTTTATAGAGTGATTTGTGGTCTTCAGGATATATTCCCAGTAGGGGGATTGAGGGGTCATATGGGAGGTTGGTATTTAGAACTTTTAAGAATTGCCACACTGCTTTCCACAGAGGTTGCACTAGTTTACACTCCCACCAACAGTGTAGAAGTGTTCCCTTTTCACCACACCCTCTCCAGCAGCTGTTATTTTTTGAGTTGTTGATAATTGCCATTCTGACTGGGTTAGGTGGTATCTCAGTGTGGTTTTGATTTGCACCTCCCTGATGATTAGTGAGGTTGAGCATTTCTTCATGTGTTTGTTGGCTGCTCGGATGTCTTCCTTTGTGAAGTGTCTGTTCATATCTTTTGCCCATTTTATAATGGGGTTGTTTGTTTTTTTCTTTTCAGCACATTTGAGTTCCTTGTAGATCCAGGATATTAAGCCTTTGTCGGACCTGGAGTTGGCAAATACTTTTTCCCAGTCTGTAGGCTGTCTCCCTGCTCTCTTGACGGTTTCTTTGGCTTTGCAGAAGTTTTTCAGTTTAATAAGGTCCCACTTGTCTATTTTCTCTCTTATGAGCTGTGGGTTTTGGGTTTTGTTCAGGAATTGGATGCCAGTTCCTATTTCCATGAGGGTTTTTCCTTCATTTTCTAAGGTTCTTATGGTTTGAGGTTTTACATTTAGGTCTCTGATCCATTTGGAATTAACCTTTGTGCATGGGGATAGATAGGGGTCCTGTTTCAATCTTCTGCATGTGGTCAGCCAGTTTTCCCAGCACCATTTACTGAATAGGTTCTCCTCTCCTCAGTGGTAGGTGGTGGAGGCTTTGTCGAG
>NW_007026895.1:0-737 GCF_000164805.1 Carlito syrichta | reverse complement strand
TTAGTTTTCCTAGAAGTTGCTTTATGATGTTGGTGCGCCTATGTTGGGTGCATATATGTTTAGGATAGATATTTCTTGTTGATGGAGTGAACCTTTTATCATTATGTAGTGGCCCTCTGTATCTTTTTTAATTTTTGATAGCTTAAATGGTATTTTGTCTGAAATTAGGATCGCGACTCCTCCTTTCTTTTGTGTTCTATTCGCCTGAAAATTTGTTTCCCATCCTCTTACTTTGAGTCTGTGTATGTCCTTTCTAGTGAGATGGGTCTCTTGAAGGCAGTATATTGTTGCCTGGTGATATTTTATCCATTTTGTCATTCTATGTCTTTTCAGTGGTGCATTTAGTCCATTCACATTCAGACTAATTATTGAAATGTGAGAGTTCGTCCCTATCATGGAGTTCTTATTGAGTTATTGTTCTTCCACTTGTTTTTTTCTTTTTTCTTTTTCTTTTTTTTTATCTTTCTTTTACTTTTGGGGTTGGTTCGTGCATATTTAATTCTTTTCCCTGTACTCTTGTGAAGAACGTTGTTCTTTTTTTTTTTCTTCTGTGTTTAGTACTTTCTTCAGTGTTTCATGTAGAGATGGTTTTGTGGCTGCATAAGTTCTTAGGGATTGGATATCTGGGAAAGATTTTAATTCTCCCTCACTGATGAAGCTTAGCTTGGCTAGGTAGGTTATTCTTGGTTGAAATTGTTTATCCTTTAGGACTTTGAAGATAGGGCTCCAAGCTCTCG
>NW_007026894.1:0-797 GCF_000164805.1 Carlito syrichta | reverse complement strand
TCCCGACAACAAGAGCACCAAGGACACAGTAAACCTGGTAGTCTATCATCTAGGCTGCTTGAGGGAGAGAGGATGCCTGAAAATGAAGGAGAGAAAAGCAAGGATGAGAGGTGGGAAAGAGAGACGAGAGAGCGCCTTGATGATATCGTTAGAACCCTTAGATCAAACAGGGCATTCATTGGACTTTCCAGCCGCATGAAATCATTTGTATGTATTATTGAATTAGGGTAGTTTGAGTTGGGTTTTTGGCTCTTGAAATCAAGAGTCCTATTTCGTCAGGTGTTCACAAAGTGGTAAGTGAACAACATTCGCTGGCGAACAGGCCACTTCTAGCTTGCCTGACTTCTAGTTCCTTCTTCTTCCTGTAAATGGCTTAGTGCCAAGTAGCAGCAGAAAAGATTTGGAGACGTCTACATCAGAAATCAATGTGGATTTGCGGGTCTTTGAAGGAGATAAGAAGAGATTCCCACACCATGAGGTAGGAAGACATACTACAGAACCATAGTGACAAAAACTGTGTTGGCTGGGCACAGTGCCTCACACCTGTAATCCCAGCACTTTGGTAGTCTGAGGCAGGAGGATCACTTGAGGCCAGGAGTTCAAGACTAGCCTAGGCTATATAGTGAGATCTTGTCTCTACAAAAAGTTTTAAAAATTAGCCGGATGTGGTAGCATGCACCTATAGTACTAGCTACTCAGGAGGCTGAAGTGGGAGGATGGCCTGAGCTCAGGAGGCTGAGGCTGTGGTGAGTCATAATCATGCCACTGCACTCCATCCTAGGTGACAGAGTGAGACG
>NW_007026893.1:0-764 GCF_000164805.1 Carlito syrichta | reverse complement strand
CTACACAAAGTAGGTACAAAAGAATCCTAAAGGCAGTGAGAGAGAAAAGTCAGACTACCTACTGGGAAGACTAATCAGGATAACCCATAGACCTATCATCAGAAACACTACAAGCTACAAGGGACAGGAATCCAATTTTTCAAAGTTCTCAAAGATAAAAAATTTTAACCAAGAATTTCCTACGCAACCAAGCTCAGCTTCATCAGCAATGGAGAATTAAAATCCTTCTCAGACATCCAATCCCTAAGAGATTATGCAGCTTTCAGACCAACTCTACAGGAGACACAAAAACGATATTAAGCCCAGAAGAAAGAAAACAAAAGAATGACCACACACCTCTCAAGAAACCACAGATTCAACAAAGAAAACCTTGTGACTGCAAACTTGAAAATACACACATATATCAACTCAAATGTTAAAAGAAAACAGAGGAAAAAAACTGTGTAAGAATCTCATGAGAGGGATAGCCACTCACATTTCAATAATCAGCCTGAACATGAATGGGCTAAATCCACCAATGAAAAGACACAGAATGGCAAACTGGATTTAAAAGAAAAATGACCCAGTAATTTGCTGCATTCAGAAACACATCTCGCCACAAGGGACAACCACAGATTCAAAGTTAAAGGATGGGAAACCAATTTTCAGGGTAAATGTATCACAAAAGAAGGCAAGATCACAATCTTAATATCAGACAAAACAACTTTTAAACTATTGAAAAGTAAAGTAAAAAAGATACAGAAGGTAAAAAAGTAAAAGGTGAG
>NW_007026892.1:0-1007 GCF_000164805.1 Carlito syrichta | reverse complement strand
CCATTTGGACAAGAAGAAATAAATCAGGAATGCCCCAATCAAACTGGGAGGCATGGTTACCCCTCCACAAGAAACAAAGAAGACTACATTGGGAGATACCCAACAGTCACATGTGACTCATACCTCCATGCACTCAGGGCCACATCTTCCTTTCCTGTATGCCCAGAGCTGCTTTCTTGCCAGGAACTTTATGGCACTGAGTCAATGATCTTTAAATAAATGGATGTTACATGAAGCAGACCTGAAGACAAACAACTGAAAGAGGCATGAAGCTGGCTCCTAGAATTGTGGCTACTTTGTGCATAACCACATTATCACAAGAATCACAGAGACAGGGAGGGCAAGTGCATCCATAGGAGGGCAGGTGGGGTGGGGTCAAGTACGATTGAATATGTGGGTCTGCAACTCATGGCTGAGATCTGGATCATAGATATGGATTTGGGAGCCTCCTGGTTAAGGCCCAGGGGTTAAGTAAGTTTCTCTGAGGAGGGTGCATGGGTTAGGGTGAGGGGCAGAAAAGAACTCATAAGAATATGGAGGTTAGCAGGGGGGCACAAGAAGAAATTAAGAGAAAGATAGGTGCAGAAGGAGTGACAGGAGACACAGAAGAAACCTTCAGAAGGGGTTGCATCAGTGACAGCAGGTGTCAGGGTCAGGCACAAAGGCCAGATGTAGGCACCTGTAATAGAAGGTAGTAAGGTCCCTTGGAGCCAAAGGACCAAACTGTGTTTCTGGGGCTCTAGTTTATGAAATTAATTCTTTCAGTTCCCTGAATTCCAATCACCTCACATGCTTATTTAAAATTCAAATGTTGGACTTATTCCCATGCCTCGTGAATCAGAATATCTCTGGACAAGTTCCAGGAATTTTAACATGTTTTTCAAGAAGTTTTAGGATGCTAGGATAGTATATGAGCTTTCTGCCTGAATTTTGAAGACCAAGAAATAAAAGGCGGGCTTAGTAAGAGAAAACAATTCTGGCCCGAGAACTGTGGGTTGGAAAGTAGA
>NW_007026891.1:0-779 GCF_000164805.1 Carlito syrichta | reverse complement strand
GGGTGAATTATTGTGAAACAAATATTTAGAAAATGCAGTGATGCCTGTATTGCCTCTTATGCCAGCTTTACCACTAACTAGGTTGACTTTGGACAAGTTGTTTTACTCATCTAAGACTTTTCATCTGCACCTGTAAATTTAGGATGGTGATAATGTTCAAGTCTGCAGAACAGTTGCAAATAAGTAGATTTCCAAAATCATTTAAAGAGATTAGTACAGTGCCAGCATAACCATACATATATATCCCTTATCTGAATTTGCCAAACAATGCTGCTAGAAATTAAAGTAGTTTTATTCTAGATATTCAATTTGAACTTTGAGAATTCAAAATGTCTTGGTAAGCACATTAGGATTTGTTTCTTCCACAGTTAAATTTTCTATGATGATTTAGTTATCACTGCTATGTGCCTCTCTATGTCTGGCATTGCTAGTACATGTTTTTTACCTACATTACAATATGGGCTATTTATTACCCATGAAAACCCTGCAAAGTAGGGTTTACTAATCCACTGTACAGAGAGATGTTTGGTAAAGATCCACACTTTATTCATGCTCTAGTTTGATATACTACCTTCTGTAAAATCCCACTTTCTTCCCAGGAGCCTAGATTATTTTTCTTTAAAAGCTTTTCTGGATTATAGACTCATTGATACCTTGATTTCTGGTATAAAACTTGGGCCTAAAACACATTTTCTCATAAAGTCAGCCCACTGTCGCTTCTTTCTCCCACTGTTTATTACTAAATAATATGGACAAAATACCCGCTCCAAACCGTCCCC
>NW_007026890.1:0-702 GCF_000164805.1 Carlito syrichta | reverse complement strand
ATAATTTCAAAGAAGGCCAATCCTATCAAGCTTTCCCATTTTCCTTTCGTGCTGCTCCTCCCTATTTCCTCAACCACAATGGGTCGAAGGGCCCACTGTCAAGAGATTCGAGCCTGTGTCCTGAATAATTAGCATACATGGGAGTTCAAATGTCGACTGAACTTCTATGGCAGAATAGCATAGAATAATAGTACAGACACTTGGACTTGAATATGTTGTATCTTTGGCTCTTGTGCCAGCATGAGCTCCATGGAGCTCTTTCACACCATTACACAGAAGAAGGTGTGAGGTCTAGGAGCTACGCCTGATCCAGTGAAGGCTGCTCTTGAGAGCAGTGCCCAGGAAAGGAGGGACCTGGAGCCATACCAGACTGACAGTCAGTCACCCTGGTGTCATGGAGCAAGTTCCGCGGAAGGACCGTGACCGGAACGGGAAGCAGGAGGCAGTTAAGGAAGGATGTAGCTTCTGATAACAAATCTCCAATGTGATACGAAATTGGAGTTTGCAGATCGCACACAAATATTACATTAGAAAAGAGAAACGGGCAAGAATCATCTCTCCAATACATCCAAAAATTAGCCGGGCGCGGTAGCACGCGCCTGTATTTAGAGCTACTTAGAAGGCTGAAGTTGAAGGATCGCCGGAGCCCAGCGGGTCGAGGCTGCGGTGGCCGGGAGCGGCCACTGCACTCCAGTGTGGGCG
>NW_007026889.1:0-722 GCF_000164805.1 Carlito syrichta | reverse complement strand
TCATACTCAGTGATCTGTCACAGAAACAAAGAACTGAGTAACACATGTCTTCTCATAAGTGGGTCTGAACATTGATCACGATATGACAAGAAAGGGATTGTCAGTAGTGGGACACTGCCAGGGGAGGTTGGGGCAGGGGGTTGCACATAACATCACTAAAGTTTCCTTAATCTAAACCCGGTTAGTGAGGAGAAGTGGGAGGCTGAAATTTCACCTGTACCTAGACCACTTAAGTACCTAAACCTGACTTGTACCCTACATCTTTAAAATGAAATAAAGAGAAAACAAACAAAAACATCTCCCCAGTCCCCTTAGAAAGGAATTTGGCAAGGAAGAGAGAGAAAAAAAAAAAGGTCAGTTTTATTCTCCTATTTTTGAAAATATGAACAAAATTAAAATGTGATAGCAGTTTTTGAATAACATAGGACTGCATACATGTTAATTAATAATATATGTTTATGAAGTATATGCTCTTACCTGTTTGATAGAAGATTCACTTGATATCTTTTTTTGGTGGGTGTTCTAACAATGCCTATATGTTGAGTTTTTGATAGATGTATTTATTAATTTTATTCTGAGGAAGTATTTCAGATCAGGCATAGATATACTATTAATTGCTTCATAATAGATAAGTCTGTGCTAGTTCCCTTTCTCCATTGTTCTACTATTGAGATTATGCCAAATAAGCCAAGTAAAATATTCTGTGAGTTGCAGAACACTCC
>NW_007026888.1:0-798 GCF_000164805.1 Carlito syrichta | reverse complement strand
AGTTAGCCAGCTTCCTAGCCAACTGATTTAAATAGCTCACTACCTACCTATCCAGCTGGCTAGCCAGCTGACTTAACTGGCTGACAACGAGCTAGCTACCTAGCTACGAAGCAGATTTAATAGTTAACTAACTAACTAGATACCTAGCTAGCTGAATGACTTAAATAGTAAGCTAACCAGCTAACTACCTATTCAACAAGCTAGTTAGCTACCTAGTTAGCTAGCTGAGTTAAGTAGCTACTTTACTAGTTAGCTTACTCGTTATCTAACGTGTTAGTTAGCTGACTTAATCTTCTGACTTAACTCATTAGCTAACGAGCTAGCTAGCTGACTCAACCAGCTGACTTAACTCTTTAGCTAACTAGCTAGCTAGCTGACTCATTCAGCTGACTTAACTCGTTAGCTAAGTTTCTAGCTGGCCTACTCAAGCAACTGACTCAATCCATTTGCTAACTAGCTAGCTAGCTGTCTCAATCAGCTGACTTAACCCGTTAGTTAACTAGCTAACTACCTGATTCAACCTGCTGACAACCCTTTAGCTAACTACCTAACTAGTTCTCTTAACAAGCTGAATAAATTAGAAAGCTGACTTAACTAACTGACTTAGCTAGGTGACTTAACTAGTTAGCTAGCTGACTTAACTGGCTGACTTAACTCGTTAGCTAGCTGACTTAACTACCTGAATTCAATATGTAGCTAACTATTGAACAAGCTAAATATCTAGCTGATTTAATAATTAGCTATCTAGTTACGTAGCAGACTTAAGTAGCTTACTTAAATAGTTAGCTAACAAATGAG
>NW_007026887.1:0-1326 GCF_000164805.1 Carlito syrichta | reverse complement strand
TTTCATATAGTGTAATGTCTACCTACATTTATCTATGTGGTTGAAAAGGACAGAATTTTTTGCATTACTTAGACTAAATGGTATCTCATTGTGTATAATTTACAATTTTTTTAAGTTAATTCACTCATTGATAGGTGCTTCAGTTATTTCCATGCATTGGCTATTGTTTTTTGAGTAACTATCATACTGTTTCTCAAAATGCCTGTATTAATTTACAGTGTACAAGGATTTCCTTTTTCCACATCCCTTTCTCCACATTCTGCCAACACTTGTTCTTTTTTGTCTTTTCTCTCTCTTTTTTGAGTCAGTATCTCATTCTGTTATCCATGCTGGAGTGCAGTGGCATGCTCACAGCCACTGCAGTCTTGACTCACTGGGCTCAGGAGATCTTTCTGTCTCAGACTTTGAAGTAGCCAGAACTACAACCATGTGCTACCATGCCTGGCTAATTTTTTGATTTATTGTAGAGATGAGGTCTCACCAGATGGCCCAGTCTGGTTTCGAAACCCTGGGCTCAAGCAATCCTCTTGCCTTGGCCTTCCAAAGTGTTTTTTCATCTTTTTACTAACAACCAGGTTAGATGTGAATTGATACCTCGTTGTAGTTTTAATTTTCACTTCTTTCACTAGAGATGTTGAGAATTTTTTTGTATATCTGTTGATCATTTGTATGTGTTCTTTTGAGATAAGTCTACCCAGGTCTTTTGCTCATTGCAATAGAATTATTGAGTAGTTTGAGTTCCTTGTATCTTTTGGATGTTAGCTTCTTATCCAGTACATACTTTGCAAATATTTTCTACCAATCTGTACATTTACATTGTCTCTTCACTCTTCTAATTGTTTTTCTTTGCTGTTTGAAAGTTTTTTGCTATTGTTGTCTGTGTTTTTCAGGTTATATACAAGCAATCAATGCCTAGACCAATGTCATGGAGTTTTCTCCTGTATTTTCTTCTATTAGTCTCATAGTTTCAAGTCTTATATTTAAGTTTTTAAACCATTTTGAGTTGATTCTTGTACAATGGGTAAGATATGGGTACATTTTTATTCTTTGCATGTGGATATCAAGTTTTCTCAACACCAGTTATTTAAGAGGTTATTCATTATGGCTTCCTTTCAAAAATTGAGTTTAGATGTGTGGGTCTCTTGCTAAAATCTGTATTATATTAGTCAACGTGTCTGTGTCTGTTCTGATGCCAGTGCCAAACTGCTTTGATTACTGTAGCTTTGTAATATATTTAAAATTTTAGTAGTGTGATTCTTTCCATTTTTTTCTTTTTGATCAAGATTTATTGGATTATTCAGGGTATGTTGTGTTCCCATATAAATT
>NW_007026886.1:0-770 GCF_000164805.1 Carlito syrichta | reverse complement strand
CTTGCTGACTTAAACAGCTGTCCTGCTTGCTAGCCAGCTGAATAAACCAGGTTGATATATATCTACTCAGCTGGCTAGCAAGCTGACTTAACTCGTTAACTAAATAGTTAGCTAGCCTACTCAACTAGCTGACTCATTTTTGCTAACTAGCTAGCTAGCTGACTCAACCAGCTGACTTATTCTGTTAGTTACCTTGCTAACTACCTGACAACCTGCTGACTTAACCCATTAGCTCACTAGCTAGCTAGCTAGTTGTCTTAACCAGCTGACTAAATTAGAAAACTGACTTAACTAGCTGACTTAGCTAGCTGACTTAACTACTTAGCTGGCTGACTTAACTGGCTGACTTAACTAATTAGCTAGCTGACTTTACATGAATTAAATAGTTAGTTAACTATTTAACTAGCTGAATAACTAGCTGACTTGTCTAATTACCTAAGTAGATAGGTAGCAGACTTAAGTAGCTGACTTAAATAGTTAGCTAACTAGTGAGCTAGTTAACTTAGCTAGCTGGCTTAGCTAGCTAGCTGATTAGCTAGCTTACTTAGCTAGCTGACTTAACTAGTTGGCTAATGAGATAGATAACTGATCTAACGAGTTGGTTAACCAGTTAGCTAACTATTTTACCTAGTTGGTAAACGAGTTATCTAGCTGACTTAACTAGATGGACAATGAGTTAACTAGGTTACTTAACTTGTTGGCTGATGAATCATCAGACTATTTATCTGGTTTAACACGTTGGCTGACTACTCGGACAACTTATTACCTGG
>NW_007026885.1:0-1054 GCF_000164805.1 Carlito syrichta | reverse complement strand
CCCCAAATTTTCAGAGCAATTAGCATTCAGATATATGAATCGGTCATTTCAGGACTCCAGCAACATCTGTCCTCTAAAAGTGTAAATGGTTTTGTGCACTCCAAGTCCGTCCTCAGAACAACTAAGGCCAGATCCAGGAGAAAAAGAATCTTCTTGCCATATTTGGATGTGACTCTGGTCTTAAGGTGAACCTAGTTATCCTTCCCCTCCATGTCTCTTTTTATTTTGAGAAGGGACAAGGGTTTTGCACTTGGCAAATATTTATTACATACTTTTAATGGTAACCAGGAGTGATGGAATCCACGAACTTAGGAAACTTCTGGGCATCTGTCTTTTGATATACTGAATTTGGAATCCAAATCGACAGGAAAAATCAGGGCATCTTACTGAGAATTAAAAGGAAATCCGGTTCTAGGAGTTCTCAATTTACGGAATCTACAGGGCCACTTGATAAGGTTTAATCAGCAATCTGGGCTTCTGGGTCCCTACATTTTCAGAGCTACTTGCTCCGTTGATACAGTAAATCTGTCTTTACAGATCCTCAGGATCTTTCTGTTCCTCTTGTTAGTTTTAATCCTGGATTTTGCCCTAGAAATCCTTTTGTTTCCTGGGATCATCTACGACCATAATCATATTCCCCAGAATCAAAAAGTATATTGTTACAAAATTCCTCGATTCAGGTGACCTCAAATACAGAAATTTCTTGTCGGTGGGCAGGTAGGAATTGGGGATTTGGTTTTGGAATATTCCACATTTTGGTAAGGTCTTGTGAAGGGGAACCAGAAAAATTGGATTCCCATTCCCAAAGAACATTATGTACGTCTTTCTTTTGGTATTCACAAAACTGGAATTATCGGTCAGGAGGAACTGTTGCAGAATCCTGCAGAGTGAAGCAGGAAGCTGGGTAAGGAAGGGCGTCATATACAGGAAACTACCCAACATATTGGTAAAGAAGTATAACGAATGTACCTTATATGAGTCCTCAGTCCCAAAAGTACAGGCCATCTTCCTAAGACGTATCCACAAATCAGATTTTGAAGTAGAATCTGGGTAA
>NW_007026884.1:0-1265 GCF_000164805.1 Carlito syrichta | reverse complement strand
CAAAAAAAATCTGCTTTATTCAGTGGATTTTTGAATGACTACGTATCCCTGGAGAACTTTTTGGATAGTTGTGAACACCTTGTTTCCTTCTGTTCTTGGGAATGAAACCACCATGTCTGCCACATTTGGCAGAGCACTATACACAAGTCCTTGAAATCTAAGGATTGCTCCGTAGTCAACGTCCCTCCCATTATGATGTCAAAGTTCTGAGGCTGATGTCATAAATGGCAATCTAACTTGCTTGTTTCCCTGACTGCTTACATCTTTGAATTTAAAATTTAGACTTTTAGTCAATCTACAGATACATTGAGTTAACCATTAATTAACACCTTTCTTCTCAGACCTGGAAATTACATTAAAGTATTCATATGAAACCCTAAACAGTCATGAATAGCCAAAAGAAACCTTATCAAAAGAAACAAAGCAGGAGCTATCACTCTTCCAGATTTCAAACACTGCTATAAGTTTACCATAAGCAAAACAGCCTGGGATTGGTACAAGAATAGGTACATAGACCAATGGATCAGGAAAGAGATTGAAATCCCAAATTCTCAACCAACTCTTCTTTGAAAAATCTTTCAAGGCCCATTGGGGAGTATAGAACATATTCAATAAATGGTGCTGGGAATAGTCGGATTATAAGCACAATATTGAAACAGAACCTCTAACTATCACCATAAACATTAACTCTAAATGGAACAAAGACCTAAAGTAAAACACCAAAATATAATCATCTTAGAAAACGCAGGAGAGATCTTTATAGAAACAGGAACCGCGAAGTAATTCCTCTTCAGAAGCCTAAATGCCATACCTTAAGAAGTAAGTTAGACAAGTGGGATCACAACAAATTAATACACTACTGCAAAACAAAAGAAACCAACAAAAGAGAAGGGAGATTGCCCCAAAAATGGGAAAAACTCTTTTCCAATTCCATATCTGACAAAGGCATAACATCTAAGATCTACAAGAAACTCAAACACTCGACAAAAAACAAACAGTCCCTTCAAAAAGTGGACAAAAACATGGTTGGACGTTTTTCATAATAAGAGATTGGGCAGCCAGCAGACATATGAAAATGTGCTCAGCCTCAGTCATCATCAAAGGAATTCAAATGAAAACCCCATTGAAATACCACATACACCCTGTAAGAATGGCCATCATTAATAAAACAAACAATAACAGATGCTGGTGAGGATTTGGAAATAAAAAATGCTTGTACACTGCATATGGGCTGAAAACTAGAGCAACATCTTTGGAAAACACTG
>NW_007026883.1:0-7502 GCF_000164805.1 Carlito syrichta | reverse complement strand
CTGCTTTCATGGCATCCCAGAGAAGTTGGTAAGAGGTTTCTTCATTTTAATTTGTTTCCATGTATCTTTTAATCTCTGTTTTGATTTCCGTGCTGACCAAGGAGTTATGTGGCATCTTGTTTCTTAGTGTCCTTATCTTTGTGGTTTGGGGGGAATTTTGTTGTGTTAATATTTATTTTTATTCCACTGTGGTCTGAGAAGGTCTGTGGCAAAATTTCCATCTTATTAAATTTGTTTATGCTTGATTTATGGTCAATAATGTGGTTGATCTTACAGTATGTTCCACACAGTGATGAGTAGGGTGCATATTCTGTGATCATTGGGTGAAGTGTTCTGTAGGTATCAATTAACTTCATTTGGTCAAGAATCACGTTGAGATTCCGGATCTCCTTTCTGATTTTTCATCCTGATTCTGTCTAAGAATATGTGGGGGGCATTAAAGTTCACAACTATGATGGTGTTATATTTAATATCTTATATAAGTTTGCCTAGAAGCTGCTTTAAGAAAGTTGGTGTTACTATGTTGGGTGCATATACGTTTAAGATGGATTATTCTTGTTGATAGATTGAATCTTTTATCATTATATATTGATCTTCTGAATCCTTTTTAATTTTTGATAGCTTAAGGGGTATTTTCTTCAGAAATTAAGATAGTAACTCCTGATTATTTTTGTTGTCTGGTTGCCTGACATTTTGCTTCCAAGACTCTTACTTTGAGTCTGTGAGTGTACATTCTGGTGGGATGAGTCTCTTGGAGACAATATATTGTCGCTCCCTGACATTTATCCATTTTGCAATTCTATGTCTTTTCTGTGGTGCATTTAGTTATTTCATATTCACGTTAATTATGAAAAGGTGAGTGTTTATCCTTGTCTGAGGTCCTTAAAGAATTGTTTCTGTTTTCTTGCTGCATTTATTTTGTTTTTTGAATTGATTCATGTGTGGTGTTTTCAATCTTTTTACTGTACTCTTGTGAAAAACATTGTCATTCTTTTTTCACTGTTTCTTCTGTGTTTAATACTCTCTTAAGTGTTTTTTGTAGAGGTGGCCTGGAGGCAGTGTAAGTTCTTAGGAATTGGATATTGGGGAAAGATTTTAATTCTCTCTCACTGGTGCAGCTTAGCTTGGCTGCATAGGTTATTCCTGGTTGGAATTGTTTATCTTTGAAGATTGGGCTCCAAGCTCTCCTACCCTGAATTGATTCTGTAGATAAATCTGTTGCTATTCTATTTGGTCTTCCTTGGTAGGTAGTCTGATCTTTTTCTCTTGCTTCCTTTCAGATTTTTTCTTTTACACTTATTTTGTTTAGGCGAATTATTATGGTTCTGGTAGTTGGTCTTCTCTTTTGTTGTCTTGCAGTGGTTCTTGCTGATACCTTGTGTATGATTTTCACATCACTGACGAGATGAGGGAAGTTTTCTTGAATGATTTTGTGTAATATTTGTTCCAGGCTGGCCTCTGTCTCTTTTTCTGCCTCAGGACATCCAATTACTCTTAGGTTCAGTATGTAGATTTAATCGCTCAAAACTTGAAGGTTTGGTTTTGTTTTTTAAAGCTTCTATTCTATGTTTTTGACAGTTCAGGCTAGTTCTATATTTTGGTCTTTAAGTTCTGAGCTTTTTTCTTCTGCTTGGTTAATTCTGCTTTTTATACTTATTAGTTTGTTTTTATTTCAATCACAGTATTCTGTACTGCTGTTATCTCAGTATCAACTCCCTATTTTTGTCTCGTCTCTCCTCAATTCTTTTTATTCTCTCTATTAATATCTTGATGTCTGGGTTTGTAGTATGTGACCAGTCATTCCAGGAACTATTCATTTTTTGCATTCCAAAGTCTGGAACCAGATGGCTTTCCAGCATAATTCTACAATACCTACAATGAGGAACTGAAACCAATCCTATTGAAAATATTCTAGGTGATTGAGAAAGATGGAACTCTCCCCAAATCATTTTATGAAGCTAATATCACATTGATACCCAAGCCAGGTAAAGACCCAACAAAGAAAGAGAACTACAGGCCAATATCTTTGATGAATATAGATGAAAAAATTCTTAACAAGGTCCTAGCAAAACAGATTCAACAAAACATCTCAAAAATCATCCATCACTATCAAATCGGCTCACCCACAGAATGCAAAGCTGGTACAGCATTTGTAAGACCATAAATGTTATTAAATAAATCAACAAATGTAAAAACAACAACCACATGATCATATCAATAAATGCAGACAAAGTTTTTGATAATATTCAGCACTACTTCTTAATAAAACGCTCAAACATCTATCTAGGCCTTCGTGAAACATACCTCAAAATAGTGAGAGCCATCTATGAAAAACCCACAGTCAACATATTTGTAAAAAGACAAAAATTGGAATCATTTCCCCAGAAATCTAGAAAAAGACAAAGATGCCCACTCTTACCCTTCCTGTTCAACATAGTTTTGAAAGTCCTAGCTAATGCAATCAGTGAAGAGAAGGCAATAAGGGGTATCCAAATAGGAAAAGAGGAAGTCAAGTTTTCTCTCTTTGCAGACAACATAATTGTAGACCTTAAAATCCTAAGAGAACCTGTCAAAAACTTCCTTAAATTGATATAGGACTTTGACAAAGTCTCGGGGTATAAAATGGGTGTGCAAAAAACAATCACAAACAGAAACCCAGATAAAAAGCACAATTCCATTCACAATAGTCACAGAAAAAAATGAAATGCTTTGACATCTTCCTAACCAGTGACGTGAAAGACCTTTACAATGAAAACCACAAAACACTGCTTAAAGAAATAAAAAATGACACAAAAAAGTGGAAAAAGATTCCATGCTTATGTATTGGGTGAATCAGCATTGTTAGGTTGTCCATTCTACCTAGGACAATTTACAGATTTAACTTAATACCCATCAAATTACCCGCAACATTCTTCTCAGATCTAGAAACAACAATATAGGAATTAGTATAGAAACATAAGCAACCAAGAATAGCAAAAACAATCCTCAGCAAAAAATAAAAGTAAAAAGCAAAAGAAAACCAAACAAAAAATGCAGGAGATTGAAACAGAACCCCTACCTATCCCCATACACAAAATTAGTTCTAAATGGATCAGGGACTTAAATGTAAAACCTCCAATTATAAGAACAATAGAAAAAGCAGGAGACACTCTTATGGAAGTTGGACATGGCAACCAATAACTTATCAAGACCCGAAGTACCTATGAAATAAGAGATAAGATAAAGTGGGACCTTATTAAACTTAAAAGCATCTACAGAGCCAAAGATACCACCAAGAGAGCAGAGAGAGAGCCCACAGACTGGGGAAAATATTTGCCAACTCCTTGTCTGACAAAGGCTAACATCAAAGATCCACAAGTAACTCAAATGTGCTGGAAAAAACAAATAGCCCCACTACAAAGTAGGAAAATATATGAATAGACATTTATCAAAAAAAGACATACAGTCAACAGATACATGAAAAAATCTTATGCCTCACTAGTCATCAAGGAAAATGCAAATTGAAACTACATTAGATACCACCTAACTCCAGTTAGAATGGTCATACTCACTAACTCAAAAAATAACATGCTCGAGAGGCTGTAGTTAAAAGAGAACACTTCTACACTGTTGGTGGGAGTGTAAACTAGTACAGCCTCTGTGAAAATCACTGTGGTGACTCATAAAGATTCTAAAAATTGACTTTTCATATCACACTGCTACCACCTACTGTGAATATACCCTGAAAATCTCAGATAACTCTATAAAAACGATACCTGCACACGTATGTTCATCACAGTATTGTTCACAATAGCAAGAACATGGAACCAACTGTGCTGCCCCTCAAAAGAGGACTGGATTTAAAAATGTAGTACATATACACAATGGAATATTTTGCAGCCACAAAGAAGAACAAATCATTTACTTTGCAGCAACCTGGTGGAATTAGAGTTCATATACTGAGTGATCTTTCACAGAAACAAAAATCTAAATATCACATGTTCTCACTCATAAGTGGGTAATTACTCTAATAATATAAGCAAAGGATTGACAGTAGCAGAAAACTTTGGAGGGTGATGGCAGAGAGGTGAGATTGATAGTAGTTGATATCTGCCTGGGAAAGAGAGGACACACCTCATCAGCAAGGGTACCTGCACAATGTATATTTGTATTCCTAACACTGAATTGTATGCCACAATTTAAAAATAAAAATGGAAAAAAACCTGTTTTACTTAACTACAAATACTTAAACAGATAAATAAAAAGGATTATGAGACTGGGCTTGGTAGTTCAGTCTGTATTCTCAGCACTTTGGGAAGCTGAGGCAAATGTACTGCCTGAGCCCGCGGGTTTGAGACCAGCCTGCAAAACTTGGCAAGACCCCATCTCTACAATAAATAAAAAAGTTGTCAGACATTGTTGCTCATGCCTGTAGTAGTTCTGGCTCCTTGGGTGGTTGAGGCAAATGAAGTACCAGAGTCCAGCAGATCAACTCTGCGGTGGCAGTGATCTTTCCACTGCACTCCAGTCTGGGCAACGAGGTAAGATTCCAACTCAAAAAAGAGAAAAGATTGTGGTGTTATTCAGTTCGTTATATTACAAACTGTTGGAATGGGGTAGTCCATCTTCTATGTCCATAGCATAAAAGAAAAAAAAGGGATTATTTTATTATATTTTTTCTTTCTATATTTAAGTAAATAATAATATGTGATTTTTCAAACTCTTACCTACAGTTTGACTACAAAAATAATGTGGAAGATTTTAACAGATTAGAATCAACATAAGATTCAAGGTAATTTTGCCATTCTCCAATAAATTCATTGTTTACCATTTGGCAACACATCTCTGGTACAGCAAGAGAGAAACAATGTTTTAATGTACTTGATGCTAAAAGTTTTTTATTTTGTGAACTCCTTGAAATAATGATAATTCTTTTACCCTTAAGGTACAAATTATGTTACCAAAAGGACTGTGTGTTCTTTTCATAGTTTTAGAGAGAATGACACTCTTATTTTACTTCTACAAAATTGACCTAAAAACTTTGTTTGGAGTTTTACGTACGTAAATTCCTGAAACAATACAATGTGTATCTAAAAAGCTATAGGTTTGCCTAAATTCAATCCAGGAATGTAATAATCTAGAGTCTTAAGCTGCAGGTAGTGTAAAAGGCATGGGTTTTAACTCTTTATGGAAATTCTAGCCTTTCTTTATTACTACTGACTTTTTCACATTTAATCTAGATTAAACCTCTTGAGTCTATGAGAAAACATTATTCAATTAAGCCCAGAAGTAGTAGGATACAGCTATTTCTTCTTAAGCCTAATATTCTCTATTCTCAAGTGAAGTACTTATTCGGCAAAAGAATTACAGAGAAGATTTTAAATTTGCTGGAGGTCTACCACTCATTTTTCCCTAAACTTACACAAACAATCACATCACATTCTGTTTTGATTTTGCATGAGATTTACAAGATTCATGTTTGTGTTTTACCTTTAACATCACTGGAAACATCTTATGTTTTTATTCAGCTTTCTTCAAAGACAATTTGGCAATCTTCTCTGATTTTGAAAGTGCTTTATTTATTTTGAAATATATAGATAAATAGATAAACAAACACACGAATAGATAAATAAAGTGTGTGTTATTAGACTAGCTGGCTATGCTACAAACTGTGTGAATCCATCTGCCTCTTGTCCATGGTAAAAAAGAAAAAACACTTTCCTTACCCCACCCTCCTGCCCATCACCAACCACACGGGTCCAAGGCCCAGGGACCCTCAGTCCCATGCAGGGCAGGATATTGCAGGCCCCAGATGCTGCTGCTCCAATATACATGGCCCCCACCCACTGCACGGGAATCTCGAATCTTGCCTCGTCTCCCGGCTGAATCGTATCACCCAGCACCAAGCTGCTGATCGCCCAGGGAGGTTCTAGGTACCCCCCCTCAGAGATATCAGCTCCATTTCTGGGTGAAGTAGCCTGTGAGTGTACCAAAGCCACTCTCACTGCTCACCACCTGCCATTTGGAGCTCTGTAGCTCTGGGCCTACCCTGGCTGAGGCACCCAGCATATGACTCCATGCTTGTGGAAGGGAACAGCATTTTTTAAGGAGGTGCTATCTACCACTCTCAGCTCCAGAGGAGGTAACTCTCAGCTTCCTCCTCCACCCCAGCCTGCTGGTGGCACACTTGGATCCAGCACCCAGCTGTGCAGCTGATCCCTGGTGCCTTGAACACAACCACAGCCCATCATAGTGGATCTCCTAGGGACCCAGACAAACGAGCAGAGAGAAAGGATCCATGAAAAAGGAGCTGCCCACCTTGGCCATTTTCCAGGCAAAGATTTACATTGCCCCACCCACCTACCAGCAGCCTCCACCTCGCTTCCTGTCACTAAACAGTAGACAAATCCCCACCCCTATGCTGAATCAGATGCAGGCAACTCAGTATCATAGACCTCTTAGGAAGCAGGCTAAAAAACAAACCCAAGCTGTGAGTAAATCTAGCTGCTTGCAATGAAAGAAAGGGGAGAGGCTGGAGATCAGAGCTGAAGAGACTTTAGACACTCAGTAAAGATTCCAGAGCTAGTCTGATTCCTTATTTTGACTTTTGATTTTATCATTTTGACTGTTTTCCTCACTTTTGTTTGCTTTTTGACTTAGGCTATCTGTGTTGGGGAAAATGCATCAAAACTCATGATTTTATTGGACTGTCTTTGTGTGATTATTGTAAAGCTTTAGGGAGTTTTGCTCTTGTGTCTTTTTCACTTCTCTCTGGCCTTGTGTCTCTTTTTCACCTGTTAATTGGTATGTATGTCTGTTTTCCCTCTCACTCTTCTCTCTTTCTAACTTCCTATTGACCACCCATTCCTTCATTATTTTCCTCTTTCATACATCCTTTTGTCCGAGGGACCAAACCTACATCCTGCTGCACAGACAGATAGTAAGGCAGTGGGAAATAGGTTCCAGTGTGCCCATACACCTGCTGGTGGATACTGGAATCAGCAGATAGATTGTAAATAACAGCTTCCCCCTGAATTGAACCTAAAAACTGCAAAAAGTACAGAACATAGCCCACACTCCAACTTCAAAAGTGGATAAAGCCACAGGACTCCTATAAGGAAGAACAGCAGATTGCACAAGCAAAGCAAAAGCAACCTCATCTTCCCTGAAAAACAGAATTAAAGAAGGAGAAGGAAAGGGGGAGAGAGAAAAAAATCTACACAAATAAAGAAAAACCAGAAGAAGAATATGGGTCTCTCCCAGAACTCCGAGAGGGCAGAAAGTGAGGAAACTGACTTTGGAATGAAAACAATGAAGAGTCCCAGAATGACTGGCCTCAAACAACAAACTTAGATATCAAGATATTAATGGAGTGATCATAAAGAATTGAGGAAATAAAAGAAGAAACTAGGAAGAAGTTGACAACTGAGATAACAGTAATAAAGAATTCTGTGAATGAAATAAATAACAAACTGATAAGCAAGGAAAGTAGAATTTCCCAAGCAGAAGAAAGAATCTCAGAG
>NW_007026882.1:0-788 GCF_000164805.1 Carlito syrichta | reverse complement strand
GGTTTTATGTTTAGGTCTTGATCCATTTAGAGTTAATTTTGTGTATGGTGATAGGTAGGGGTCCTGTTTCAATCTTCTACATATAATCAACCAGTTTTCCCAGCACCATTTACTGAGTAGGTTTTCCACTCCCCAGTGGTTGTTGTTGGAGTTTTGTCAAAGATGTGTTGGTTGAGAAATTGAGGTTTGATTCCAGAATCTTTATCCTGTTCCATTGGTCTATATGTCTGTTCTTGTACCAATAACAGGCTGTTTTGATTACTGTAGCCTTATACTAAAGTTTGAAGTCCAGAAGTGTGATGTTTCCTGCTTTGTTACTTTTGCTAAGAATTTTTTGGCTATTCATGATTGTTTATGTTTTTATGTGAATTCTATATTGTCATTTCCAGGTCTGAGAAGAATGATGTTAATAACTTAACGGGTATTACATTGAATCTGTAGATTGCCTAAAAGGCTAATTTTTAAACTAAAAGATGAAAGCAAAGTCAGGGAAATAAGCATGTCAGTTTGTCAATTATGACATGAGCCTTAGGACTTTGATATCATAATGGGAGGGACCTTGGCTACTGAGCAATCCTTAGGTTTCAAGGACTTCCCTACAGTGCTCTGCCAAATGCTGTAGACATAATGGATTTTCATTCCCAAGATCTGAAGAAAACAAGGTGTTCACACCAATCCAAAAACTTCTCCAGGGCTAAGTGGTCATTCAAAAATCCAGTGAACAAGTTAGACTATTTTTTAAAATCAGGATTTATTGAGAAGACAGAAAAGTTTGCACAGTGGGAGGG
>NW_007026881.1:0-714 GCF_000164805.1 Carlito syrichta | reverse complement strand
CAGGGGGAAAAAGTGTAAACTGTGGGTGACTGAGGGGGCATTTCACAATTAGAGAGGAAATCAACTGGCAAAAGAGTACAAATGGCCTCCTTGAGAGATAAGGAAGGAAAAGAACTAGGCACCAGAATAGGTTTCATAAGTGGGAGTCTTGAAGGAGCTAATTCTTGTGGGGACAGTTGAAAGGGGAATCTGCAGCCTGAGAGGAAGCCCTGGCCATGTGAAAGTGACTTTAGACAGTCCCTGAACACTCCACTTCTTCTGGGCCCTCCAACCCCCTCTGTCACACAGACATGCTCCTATCTTCTGGGTTTGAAATATTCAGACCCTCATCATCACTCCCACTTTTCTTGGTTTTCCTGGCTCCAGATTCTCCAACTACAATCTCAGAGTCTTTAGCTTTATCCTGAGCTCCTTCCTTGGGTAAAGTTCTGCTCCAGAGCCCCAATAATTGCTTGAAGTTCCAAGTCACAACAACCACTCTAAATTCCCACTCAAGCTTCACAGATTCTAATGCCTGCTGGACTTCTCAGACTCCATTGTGCAGGTCACACCTCACTGCTCCCCTCTGGTTTCTACAGTGAAACTGGCAGTGAGTTAGCTCAAGGATTCAGACTAGACTCAATGGGAGTAGACATCCAAGCAAGATTTCTTGGATGGGAGGTCCTAGTTCCCAGTTTGTCTTGTGTGTGGATTCTCTGTATGACACACACACTG
>NW_007026880.1:0-839 GCF_000164805.1 Carlito syrichta | reverse complement strand
AGGTAGCTGACCAGATAGCTGAGTTGCTAGCCAACTAGTTAGCTAAGTAACTAGCAGATTTGCTAGCTGATGACTAGCTAACTGACTAGATAGTTGGCTATCTAGCTGACATAACTAGCTAGTAAACAAGCTAACTAACTCTCTAGCTTACTGAATTAACTAGCTAGTTATCTGGCTACTGGCTAATTGACTTAACTATCCAGCTAGATAGCTGTCTAGCTAGCTGACTTAACTATCCAACTAGATAGCTGTCTAGCTAGCTGACTTAACTAGCTAGCTGTATAGTTAGCTGACTTGCTAGTGGACTTAACTAGCTAGCTGGCTAGCTAGCTGATATATCTAGCTGACTAGCCTGTTGTCTGTCCAGCTGGCTAGCCAGCTGACTTAACTAGGTAGCTACCTGGTTGTCTAGATGGCTAGCCAGCTGGTTTAACTAGCTAGCTACCTGGCTGGCTAGCTGACCAGGCAGCTGGCTAGTTGGTTAGAGGGCTGGCCGCCTGGTTAGAGAGCTGGGATAAATAACCAGCCATTTGTCAGGAGAGTGGGACACCCAGCCATCTTAACTAGGCAGCCACCTAGCTGTTCAGCGGGCTACCCAGCTAGCTTAACTAGCTGGCCACCTACCTGAGCAGTCTACTAACAAACTGGTTTAACTTGCCAACCACCTAGCTAGGCAGCTGGCTATGCAACTAACTTAACTAGTTTACTTAAAAAGATAGCCATACTGCTAGCCAGCTGCTGTAACTAGCTAGCCACCTTGCTAGCCAGCTGGTTGCACAACCCACCTAATGCACTGAATTAAATAGCTAGCATCTGGCTAACCAGCTAACTTAATTAGC
>NW_007026879.1:0-315 GCF_000164805.1 Carlito syrichta | reverse complement strand
ATCTGGCTAACCAGCTGGCTAAATAGGTAAGAACCTACTTAAGTCATTTGGCTACCCAGCTGGCTAGCTAATTAAGTAATCTAGTTATGTTAGCTGGCCATACAGGTGGCTAGAGAGGTTGAGGACTAGTTAAGTCAGCTGGGTAGCCAACTGGCTAGCTAGTTAAGTCACCTTGTTAAGTCAGCTGGCTGGCCAGCAGGTTAGCTAGGTAGTTATGTAGTTAAGTCAGCTGCAAGCCAGTGGGCTATGTGGGTAGCTAGTTAAGTCAAGGAGGCTAGCCATCAGAGGTCTAGTTATGTCAGCTAGTTAAGTCAG
>NW_007026878.1:0-721 GCF_000164805.1 Carlito syrichta | reverse complement strand
TTAACTACTGTCCAACTGGCTAGCCCAGCTGACTTTATTGCCTAGATTGCCTAGCTAGCCAGCAGCCTTGCCATCTGACTTAACTAGCTGACATCACTAAGTAGCCAGCTGGCTAGCCAGCACACTTAACTAGGTATGTACTTATCCTGACAGCTGCAAAGCCCCTGACTTAACTAGCTGACATAACTAGATAGCCTGATGACTAGTCAGCTGACTTAACTAGCTATCTACCTACATAGCACCCTGGCTTGCCAGCTGACTTAACTATCTAAATACCAAGCTAATCTGCTGGCCAGCGAGCTGACTTAACTAGGTGACTTAACTAGCTAGCCAGCTGACTTAACCAGATAGATATCCAGATAGGCATCTGGCTAGCCAGCTGACTTAACTAACTTACTGAACTAGCTAGCCCGCTGACTTAACTAGCTGACTTAACTAGCTATCTACCTAGCTAGCCAACTGACTTAACTAGCTGACTTAATTAGCTAGCTACCTAGCTAGCCAGCTGACTGGGCAGCTGACATAACTTGCTGACTTAACCAGCTAGCCAGATGGCTAGGCAGCTGACTTAACTAGATAGACAGCTGGCTGGCCAGCTGAATAAACTAGCTGACTTAAACAGCTAGCCAGCAGGTTATCAACTGACTTAACGAGCTATCTACATAGCTAGCCAGATGGGAAGCAAGCTGAATTAAGTAGCTGACTTAACTAGCTAGTCATC
>NW_007026877.1:0-718 GCF_000164805.1 Carlito syrichta | reverse complement strand
TCTGAGTCAGAGACCCATATGCCACCAGGCCAGAGTGCAGTGGCCTGTTCTCGGCCATTATGGCCTTTCATTCGATGGGTTCGGGCGATCCTCCCACCATAACCTCCAGAGTGACCAGAAAGACAGGTGTGCAGCACCACACTTGGCTCATTTTTTGGTTTCTTGTAGAGATGATGTCTCATCAAGGTGCCTGGACTGTCCATGACCCAGGAATCTCAGTTTCTATGGGTGCAGAGATGGGGTCTCCCTGCATGGCCCAGGCTGACCTTGTGCTCCTGGTCTCCAGCCATCCTCTTGCTTCTGTCTCCCAGAGCACTGGGATTCCAGGCCTGGACCATTGCACCCGGTCTTCTGGTGCATTTTTGACAAAGGATCGAGGCCAGGATTGAGGATTCAGCCTCGTCATGCTAGCACTTTGGGAGGCCTAGGCTAGCAGCCGGCCCAAGACCATGGATCCGAGATGCACCCAGGCAACTCAGCGAGTCCTCGTTTCTACGCTCCATCCCAAATCAACCGGGTATGGTGGCATGCATCTGACGTTCCAGCTCCTCGGATGGCCTGAAGGCTTGCTGGAGCCCGGAGGGCCGAGGCTGCTGTGGATGGGAATGCACCACCACCGTCCAGCCTAGGTGACTGAGTGAGACACCGACTCAAAAAAAAGGAAGAAAAGAAGAGCATCCATTTGTGTATGGAGTTGGGACGATCGGAACAGACAGAG
>NW_007026876.1:0-486 GCF_000164805.1 Carlito syrichta | reverse complement strand
CAGTCACTGAGATGCTCGTCACAGAAGAAGGTCAGTCACTGAAGTTTCCATCACAAAGGAGAAATAGTCACTGAAGCACCCATCACAGAGGAGGACCAGTCACTGGGCAAGTCATTAAAAAGAGGACCAGACACTAGTACACCAGTTGCAAGATAGGCCAGTCACTGAGTCCCCCATCAGAGAAATGTCAGTCACTGAGGCACCCATTACAGAGGATGGTAGTCAACCATTCACCCATTTGGAAGAGGAGTCTTCCCTGTGGCATTGGTCAGAGAGTAGGAGCAGTCACTGTGGCACCCATCACAGTAGTGGGCCAGTCACTGGGGAACCAATAGGTAGAGGACCAATTACTGGGGAATCAATCACAGAGGAGGGAAAGTCAACTCCATCTCAGATAAAGCCCAGCCACTGGGGCACAAATCAAAGAGAAGGTCTAGTTTCTGGTGTACCCAACACAGAGGAGAGAGAGACATCTATGTTCCCCTC
>NW_007026875.1:0-748 GCF_000164805.1 Carlito syrichta | reverse complement strand
TTTTAAATTTGTGGTAGCATAAAGGTTGTTTTGTCTAATATTAAGATTGTGACTCCAGCCATTTGTCGTGATCCCTTCACCTGGAAATTCTTTTTTCTTCCTCTAACTTTGAGTCTTGGGGTATCCTTTGTGGTGAGATGAATTTCCTGGGGACAGAAAATTACTGTGTCATTTTTTTAAATTCAGTTTTCCATTCTATGTCTTTTCAGTGATGCATTTAGTCCATTCACATGCAGTCTGATTACTGAAATATGAGAGTTTGTCCCTGCCATAGTGCTCTTATAAAGTTGTTTTGTTTTCATTTAGCTCTTGTGTTCATTTGTGTATGTTTTCATTTTTGCCAGTATGCTGGGTGTTCTGCTGCTTCTGTGTTTGTTTGTGGTCTTGTGAAGTATATAGTTTTCTTTATTGTTTCTTTTTTTCTTCTGTGCACAACACCTTTTTAAGAATCTCCAGTAGAACTGGTTTCAATTAGAGATTGGATGCCTGGGAAGGATTTTAGTTCTCCCTTGCTAATGAAGCTTAGATGGCTGGGTAGGAAATTCCTAGTGAAATTGTTTATTTCTAAGAACATTAAAGATTGAGGTTCTACTCCTTATGTCCTGTAGTGTTTCTGCAGGTAAGTCTGCAGCAATTCTGATTGATCTCCCCTGGTAGGTAGTCTGACCTTCCTCCCTTGCTGCCTTTAAGATTTTTTCTTTTATGCCTAATTTGAGTAGGTGAATTACTGTGTCTAGGAGCTGGTCTG
>NW_007026874.1:0-999 GCF_000164805.1 Carlito syrichta | reverse complement strand
CATTTTTATTTGGTTATTTTTAAGATAAATTCTTCTTTAACATGGAATACAGGATCTATTTTCTTGGAAACTTCATATTCATATATTTGATAGAATGATAGGCTACAGCAAAACAAAAACATTTGGTTGTTAAAATCTACTTGCTGAATATATGGGTTTCTCATCAATAGTAGCTTTACAGTATAACTATCATTAAAATAGCTGAATAAATGTAATAAAATTAATTTAAGATAAATGTGTGCATCTAACTAAAAGTTGAGGCTGAATAATATCAAGTACTACATATTCTTGTCTGGGAGCCCCAAACATACCACTGACAATGCCCTATGTTTCAGTTCCTGAATTATCCTCAGAAGGCAAATGAAACAGACCAATCATTTTTTTTTTAGTTGGAGTCTCACTCTGTCGCCCAGACTGGAGTGCAGTGGCCAGTCTTGGCCACCGCAGACTCGACCTGCTCAACTCCGGTGATCCTTCCGCCTCAGCCTTCTAAGTAGCCGGAACCACAGGCGTGTGCTACCACGCCCAGCTAATTTTTTATTAATTGTAGAGATGAGGTCTCACCAAGTTGCCCAGGCAGGTCTCAAACCCACGGGCTCAGGCAATCCACTCATCTCAGCCTCCTAAAGTGCTGGGATTACAGGCTGAGCCACCGAGCCCGGCTCTGACCAATCATTGTAAACTAGGTAAATTAAGGGTGAATTATTGTGAAACAAATATTTAGAAAATGCAGTGATGCCTGTATGGCCTCTTATGCCAGCTTTTCCACTAACTAGGTTGACTTTGGACAAGTTGTTTTACTCATCTAAGACTTTTCATCTGTACCTGTAAATTTAGGATGGTGATAATGTTCAAGTCTGCAGAACAGTTGCAAATAAGTAGATTTCCAAAATAATTTAAAGAGATTAGTACAGTGCCAGCATAACCATACATATATATCCCTTATCTGAATTTGCCAAACAATGCTGCTAGAAATTAAAGTAGTTTTATTCTAGATAT
>NW_007026873.1:0-1138 GCF_000164805.1 Carlito syrichta | reverse complement strand
TTATTTGCTGGAGTGGAACCATGGCCTTAAGAACATTTTACTGAAACCGGCTAGTTATTAATGATGAATGTTTCTTTGCCTAAATGATGGACAGCCAAAGTCTTCGACAACCAAAATATGAAATTCAAATTTCCAAATGTAAATTATATTCAGATGAAAAAACATGCAGTAATATCCATAAAAATTGTTGTACTCTGTGCCAGGTAACAGCAGTTATCTCAATCTACCCTGTACAATTGTGGAGATGGGGGGAATCTAAGCTAAGGGATATCAAAACATCGTAGATATATGCTTCCTCTTCTTCTTTCTGACCTGTCTTCCTCCTCCCATGTTTTTCAAACACTTTTCACTTTTTGTAAAATTATGTACTCAAAAGTGAACAATTTAAACCTGAATTCAAAAGTGAACAAACACAGTTTAGCAGATTCGTGCTCTCCAACAGTACATTGAAGGAGTTTATGAAATGTGCCTTTCGGTGTGGAAGAGAGAGGCTCAAAGGTAGAAGTCACATACCCACTGTCCTATGCAGTGGGCCATGACTTGGCTAGGAGGATGTGGATCGAGTGAAGGGTTACCATTTCAGCATCTCTTTCATCAGGATCCCTTGCTGTTAATGGTGATTTCATTCCTTGCCTTTTGTCTTGGTGTTGGCACCGGGAGCGCATCTCCAACCGTCCTTTGTAACATTTAGTAGCCTTAACAAATCCTCCTTGCTCCTGTGGAAAGCTTCCTCATGTTGTTATTCAGAGGAACTGAACCAGTCAGTGGGACTGTGTTGCCTCATAGCACCCAGCTCAATTTTGGTTCAAAAGAGAAAAGATAGTAGTGAATTGAAGAAAAGGGAACACATGACAAGGTATATTCTCATAAAATCACGTCTGCAGCCATTCAGGGGAGTAGAAGAGAGGACAGGGCAGAAACAAAGAGTAGATTGCCCATTGTGCCTTTGCTTCTAATGTTAAGATGCTGGGCTCTAGCATCCAGTGGCTGTGGAAGAAAAACTTGACCAATCACAGGTCCCAGTTATGAGTATGCTGTCGGAGGATAAAGAACACTGTTTTCTGATGCTTTAGAATCAGCTTATGAACGACTAGACTTTAGCCAAAAGACTTTTCAGTCTTAGATGGAAAACTGAATT
>NW_007026872.1:0-744 GCF_000164805.1 Carlito syrichta | reverse complement strand
GAAACTGGTTGAATAAAGTACACATACCTCCACAACGAGTAATGTGTAGCTATTCACTTTGAGAATTATCCTTTATGTTATTGTAGAGTGATGTAATTAAGTGGTATCTAATAGGTTTTACAAATTTTCTTTGGTTCTTTGAGTTTTTACTTGTTGTTATTTATTTTCAGTGCATTTTGTCTTTCATCGATGAGTTAAATGATTTATCTATTTTTTTCTCAGAAAATCAGTTATCATATATATTAATTATTTTTTTTCTATTTTCTGATACATTTTGTGATTATTTTATAACTTCTAGATTAAGGTGCTTAATTATTTGTTTTCAATTTTCCTTTTTTAATATAAATATTTAAGCCTGGCTTTATTTTAAGCATTCCTTCAGAAAATTTTGAGTTTTTATATGTAATGTTTTTATTATTATTTTCTAGAAATTCTGCAACTTCTGCTTGCATTCTATATTGATTCTATAGATGTTTTAAAGCTACTGCTTTGCTTGTTTGTATGCTTATTTTAATTCCCAGGTAGAAGTGTCTTTTTGTTTTCTAGTTGTGTTACTATTTTCTATTTCGACTGCATTTTAATCAGAGAAATTTTTGATACTATTTACATTTTATAGAATTTATTGCAGTTGCTTTATGAACTTTTAAATGCTCAATTTTTACAAATACAGAAAGTACACTTTAAAAGAAGATATTCCCTATTTCTAGGGATCAAAATTTGATATATACCAATCAGAGATGATTT
>NW_007026871.1:0-867 GCF_000164805.1 Carlito syrichta | reverse complement strand
TTTGCTTCTATGCTTTAGCAAACATTTCAAAGTGTAGCACTGGTGCAAGACCAAGTATGCCTCTAGCTAGATTGACATGGCCATAGCCTTTGCAAAATGCTTTACTTTTTGCAAGTAAAAAAAATATGGACATTACTTCTCAGTTATTTCCATATAATTGCACCAAAAAAAGCTCTCTAAAGACTCCAATGAGCCTAAAAAAATGATTACCTTAACAAAAAGAAAAGCAAATATCAATATTTACTAAGCCTCTGCTATATTTGGAGTACAATCACATAAACAATCACAGCACAACTTCAAAATGATATTCTGTTATTAATTGCCAAGGAACAGATGGCCACAGGAAGACAAGGAGAATGTACCTGACGTACCCAAGATTATATGCCCCCAACAGTGAAAATGTATGTGGAACCAGGTCATGTGTCCAGGTCCTGTGCTCAGTGCCTACATGACTGCTGCCTCCCACAGAGAGGGGGATGACTAAAAAGCATGCCTCAAATGATCACCATTTCACTCGATCCCTGTGAGAATCCATTAAAAACTATGATCATGTTCGTTCTCTAGGTGGGGGACTGGAGCTCACAGAGACTGATCTCCAGTGAAAACCAGGGAGTTACAGCACTGCCATCATCAGTGGGGCAGGAGGGCAACAGAATGCAGCAGGACAAAAAGCACACAAAGTTTAAAAATGTAAAGTGACAGAGAGGGGCTAAAAACAGTTAAAATTATTTATTTTAAAGATCAACCTGCAGGCTCCAAATCTGATAGACATGAGGCTTGAGAAAACTAAACAGCCTTTACTAGTTAGCAGCAAAGTATGCTGCTAAAAGGAAGAGAATGTTTGAACAAAGATGGATAAAGGTGCTT
>NW_007026870.1:0-901 GCF_000164805.1 Carlito syrichta | reverse complement strand
TTCTTGGCTATTGGGGTTCATACTGGTCTAAAAGTTTTTATAAAAATTTTGTTATCATGTTCATGCCACTTACGAAGGAGAGGAGATAAGCCCAGTTTGCACCCCAATGAGTTTGTTTAACCAGAAAACTGTACAAACGGGAACCCCCACAACCAGAATTTACTTATAATAAATGACGTTTTTATTCTTGCATGTGTAAACTTCAGTCACCTTCAAAGGACTCTCCGTTTGAGGCTATACACCTGTCGGGATGCTTTTTCCACTGCTCATAACATTTTTTGAGCGCATCCATCTTGATCCCTTTTAGGGCTTTTGTTGTTTTTTCCTTTCACGTTTTCTACACTGGCAAAATGTTTCCCTGTGAGGATTTTTTTCATCTGGGGAAACGAATAAAATGTCGTTTAGGGTGAGATTGGGGAACAGGGAATGAGAGGCATGGTGGACATGTTGATTTTGGTAAAAAAAAAAAACTGCTGAACACTCAACAAGGTGTGGGCAGGTGTGCTTATAAATCACCCACCATGAAACAGACAAATGGATTGAAAGAATCTCTTTAAAAAATTCACTGATGCCAAAAGCAGCCTCTCAAAGCAATACTAGCTGGTACTCTGATGCCCATGGGTACCTAGAACACTTACCTAGTGGGGGGGGTCTGTACTGCAAGGGGCCCACTCTCCAAAAATATTTCCTGTTTTTATGTGTATGTATGTGTGTCCCTCCTCATATGTCACTCTTGAAACCTTGTCAGGGGAAAATTTACCCAGAATGCTGTTCCCAGGCAAGATGACAAATTGCCCTATCTCTCTTGCCTGATTTTTAAATTGTAAAATGGTGGTGAGAGGTCGCAAGTGCTGGCAGGACCCTTGGGAAGAGATTCACATTTATAAAATGCCAATGATTG
>NW_007026869.1:0-573 GCF_000164805.1 Carlito syrichta | reverse complement strand
GAATCTGGGCAAGTGAGGAGGAAGGTAGAGATTAACATCGCTTTTGTGCAGCAGGTTTTCCAATTAGTTGGAGGAGACAGTGTTACAAGTGTCTCCTTGTGCAAGAAAGGTTAAAATGCATGTTCTCATGCAGTCAGAGTAATATACCATGGGAGGTCAAAGAAGCAAGGTTAACTCTAAGAGGAATTGTGGAGGCTTCAGTGAGAACAGGCCCTCTGTATGGTTCTTGCAAGGTGCTGTGGAGGAAAAGAGATAAAGACACAGCAAAAGAGGGTACAAGCACAGGAGAAGGTGTGAAAATATCTTCACAGTTTAAGAAAAAAATTCAGAGAATAAAAGTACTCTCTCATGACTGGGGCACAAAATATCAGAAGACAGAAGGATCTAGACAGAAATTTGGAGGGATAGATTTGAGAGAGATTGTCTACACTGCAGCACCTTGAAAATAAGGCTAGCCGGGCTCGGTGGCTCAGCCTGTAATCCCGCGCCTTTGGGAGGCTGAGGTGAGTGGATTGCCTGAGCCCGCGGGTTCGAGACCCGCCTGGGCAGCGAGACCTCATCTCTACAATAAAT
>NW_007026868.1:0-819 GCF_000164805.1 Carlito syrichta | reverse complement strand
GAGGGCTGGAGGTGGCCCACCAGTCTGCCTGGAATCCATTTCTATGTGGGACAATGGCTGCCCCTTGTGATGTAAAAGTCGCAAGCTAGCCTGGCTCGGTGGCTCAGCCTGTAATCCTGCACCTTTGGGAAGCTGAGGTGAGTGGATTGCCTGATTCCACGGGTTTGAGACCCACCCAGGCAACTTGGTGAGACCTCATCTCTACAATAAATCAAAAAAAAATTAACCGGGTGTGGTATTAGCCGGGTGTGCACCTGTAGTTCCAGCTACTTGTAAGGCTGAGGTGGAAGGCTCGCCGGAGCCCAGCAGGTCGAGGCTGCGGTGGCCGGGAGCAGCCACTGCACTCCAGTCTGGGTGACAGAGTAAGACTCCAACTCAAAAAAAAAGACAGCAAAGTTTAAAAATCAGCAAAGTTAAATTATAGTGCTTATAGAAGCACAATTTAGGTGATACATCCATTTTAAAAATAGGCAAAGAGGGATTACAATAAAGTCACAACAGGGGCTACATTGGAGGTAGAGGAGGGGATGTGATCAGGATGAGGTCCTTGGACATGTCTTCTGGGATGGGTAACAAACATCTATCTCAACATAAGCTGCAGTTGCAATTTTGTAAGTCTACCTAATTCATTAAACCACACATACCCTTTGTGTGGTTTTATCTGTTTCGCAATAAAAAGATTTTAAACTACATTTAATAAATATTGAGTGTAAAGAATATCTGAAACTCTAAAAAATATTAAACAAAGATGCATGTGAGTAGGTATAACTGGTACTTAGACTCATTGTAAAACTGTTTGGAATGCTTTTCTAACTACTT
>NW_007026867.1:0-999 GCF_000164805.1 Carlito syrichta | reverse complement strand
CGCCGGGAGTAAAGGCATCAGGAAGAGGATAGAGCCAGGTCATGTATATGGCCAGTTCTCCAGGTGATAACTAGTCGTGGGTCTTATCATTTTCAGGAACAACTTGGAATGATTTGTCAGTTAACCTGTGAGCCCGACACGGTGGCGTGCATCTCAAATACCTTCCAGCTACAAGGAAGGGTGAGTCGGGGGCATAGCCTGAGTCCACCAGTTGGAGTCTGCGATGCCCATGAGCACCTCACTGCACTGTAGCCTGGACGACAAGAGTGAGAATTCACACAAAGAAAGAAACAAGATGCCTACAACTCCTCGTACCCTGTTTCTATGGTAAATACCACAAGGCCTGGTCTTGACTGCAAATGGTATGCTCTAGAACTACTCAAACTCTGAGTCAACTGAAACCCTTTCCCCCTCCTGTCTGTGCTGAGACCTCTTGGAAGCTGCTGACTCGGTCTCGATCCCTCAGTCCTCAGAAATTCCCCAGATTTCTGCATCTTGCTCTGGGTCCTGCCAGTTCTGTTCAACCCTTGCTTCCTCAAAGGCTAGGGCAGGCAAAGGTCTGTCCGACTCATCTATGAAACTATTTCCTCACGATGGCGCTGTGGCTCAAGAGGACGCTAACAGGCCTGTCTGACACCCGCCCATCAACTTGGAAAAAAAGGTGCCATCAAACTCTCCTCCCTGTGATCCACCTTCAGTTTGTTTCTCCCTGAGCTCAACAAAGTTCCAGACACTTGGAAGGCTGAGCTGGAAGAGTCGCCCGAGCCCAGGAGTTGGAGGCTGCAGTGTCTGTGACCGTCTACTCTGTGCGACAGAGTTAGACTCTGACTCTAACAATCAAGCCACAAAATAAAATTTTAAAAAACATTGAAAAATGGAACGTGAATAATGTTGGAAAAATCATGAAGAAAGAGGCATTGCGTATGTTTATACTGTTAGAAGTGTGAGTTAGGCTTTACAATTGTGAAACACTGTGGGGTTAGCTGTTCATGTGCTAGA
>NW_007026866.1:0-780 GCF_000164805.1 Carlito syrichta | reverse complement strand
TCTTCATGAAAATAATTTGTTTCTGTTTATGATGTAGCAAGATGATTCTGAAGTAAACTGGAAGACACATGGGAATGAAACCAGACTGATGACAGAGAGATCTTTTAGGAAACTGACAATAACCCAGTGCACTGATGATGCTACATCAAGTAAAAGATTGCAAACAGGTCTAATAACACCTTAAAGCAGGTATAATAATTGGGCATATAATTTTGTTGTCCAACACAGAACATTTCAGAAAATAAAACATGGTAGCTAGAGAGCCATTTGGACAGAAGAAATAAATCAGGAATGCCCCAGTCAAACTGGGAGGTGTGGTTACCCCTCCAACAAGAAACAAAGAAGACCAACATTGGGAAGATACCCAACAGTCACATGTGACTCATACCTCCATGCACTCAGGGCCACATCTTCCTTTCCTGTATGCCCAGAGCTGCTTTCTTGCCAGGAACTTTATGGCACTGAGTCAATGATCTTTAAATAAATGGATGTCACATGAAGCAGACCTGAAGACAAACAACTGAAAGAGGCATGAAGCTGGCTCCTAGGATTGTGGCTACTTTGTGCATAACAACATTATCACAAGAATCACAGAGACAGGGAGGGCAAGTGCATCCATAGGAGGGCAGGTGGGGTGGGGTCAAGTACGATTGAATATGTGGGTCTGCAACTCATGGCTGAGATCTGGATCATAGATATGGATTTGGGAGCCTGCTGGTTAAGGCCCAGGTATTAAGTAAGGTTCTCTGAGGAGGGTGCATGTGCTAAGGTGAGGGGCAG
>NW_007026865.1:0-739 GCF_000164805.1 Carlito syrichta | reverse complement strand
TAGCCAGCTAGGTAGCTAGCTAGTTAACTCAGCTAGTTAAGTCAGCTGGCCAGCTAGGAAACAAGCTGCATAAGACAGCTAGTCATGTGAGCCAGCTAGCTAGTTATGTCAGCTAGTTAAGTCAGGTGGCTAGCTATATACCTAGCTATTTATTTCAGGTAGCTATTTATTTCAGGCAGTAAAGTCAGCTCGCTATCCAGGTAAGCTAGCTAGTTTAGTCAGCTAGTTAAGTCAGCTGGCTAGCTAGTTAAATCAGCTGGCTAGCTAGTTGCCTAGCTGTGTAGACAACTGGTTTAATCAGCAGGCTAGCCAGTTGTCTAGCAAGTTAAGTCACCTAGTTAAGTCAGCTCGCTAGTCAGCTGGGGAACCGGGTAGCTAGCTACTTAAGTCAGCTGACAAGCCAGTGGGATACATAGGTAGCTAGCTAATTAATTCAACTGGCTAGTCAGCTGGCTATCTAATGATGTCAGCTAGTTAAGTCAGCTGGCTAGCCAGAAGACTAGATTAAGTCAGCTAGTGAAATCTGCTGGCAACAAGGTGGCTAGCTAGTTAAGTCAACACATTAAGTCAGTTGGCTATCCAGCTGGTTAGCTTGTTAAAAAGCTAGTTAAGTCAGGTGGCTAGCCATCTTGCTAGCTAGATAACTAGCCAGTTAAGTCAGCTAGTTAAGTCAGCTGGCTAGGTAGGTAACTAGCTAGTTAAGTCAGCCAGTTAAGTTAGCTGGTTAGCTAGTTAAATC
>NW_007026864.1:0-4782 GCF_000164805.1 Carlito syrichta | reverse complement strand
AAAATTGGTATCCGGTGACACAGATAAGTCAATTAGTATCCGGGCGACAAGGATAAGACAAATTAATACCTGGAAACACGAACAAGACAATTAGTGTCTGGCGACGCGAATAAGACAATTAGTATCCGGCGACACGAATAAGACATTTAGTATATGAATTAGTATCCGAAGACACGAATAAAAAAATTAGTATCCATTGACACGAATAAGACACTTATTACTCGATGACACGAATAAGAAACTAAATATCCGACTACATGAATAAGACAATCAGTAATAGACGAACAATTAAGACAATCAGTTTCTTACGAATCGAATACAATCAGTATATGACGAAACGGATAATATAATCAGTATCTGATGCACGAATAAGACAATTAGTAACCGGCAACATGAATAAGACAATTAGTATCTGGCGACACGAATAAGACAGTATCCGGTGAAACAAATAAGACAATTAGTATCCGGTGACACGAATAAGAGAATTAGCATCCGGCTACACGAATACGGAAATTAGTATCCGGCGACACGAATAATACAAATAGTATCCAGCGACACGATTAAGATAATTAGTATCCGGCGACACGAATAAGACAATTAGTATCTGATGACCCGAATAAGATAATTAGTATCGGAAGACACGAATAACACATTTAATATGCGAATTAGTATCCGAAGACACTAATAAGACAATTAGTATCTGACGACACGAATAAAACAATTAGTATCAGATGACACGAATAAGACAATATTCGGTGACACGAATTAGACAATTAGTATCCGATGACAAGAATAAGACAATCAGTATCCAGCAACACGAATAAGACAAACAGTATCTGATGACACAAATAAGACTATCTGTATCTGATGACACGAGTAAGAAAATTAAACCAACGACACAAATAAGACAATTAGTATCCGATGACACGAATAAGGCCATTAGTATCCAATGACACGAATAAGATCATTAGTATCTGGTGAAACGAATAAGACAATTAATATCCGAGGACATGGATACAATTAGTATCTGGTGACACGGATAACACAATTAGTATCGGGTGACACGAATAAGACAATTAGTATCTGGCGACACGTATAAGACAATTAGTATCCGTCGACATGAATAAGACAATTAGTATCCAATGACATGAAAAAGAAAATTAGTATCTGATGACACGAATAAGACACTTAATATCCAAAGACACGAATAAGACAATATCCAGCGACATGAATAAGACAATTAGTATCCGGCGACACGACAGAGACAATTAGTATCCGGAGACACGATTAAGACAATAGGTATCCGGAGACACGAATAAGACAATTAGTATCCGGCGACATGATCAAGACAATTAGTGTCCGGCGACATGAATCAGACAATTAGTATACAGCGACAAGTGTAAGACAACTAGTATTCGACGACACAGATAAGACAATTAGTATCCGGCGACACGAATAACACAATTAGTATCTGGCGAAAAGTAATAGACAATTAGAATGCGACGACACGAATAAGACAATTTGTATCTGGCGACAAGAATAAGACCATTACTATCCGGTGATACGAATAAGAAAATTAGTATCCGACGACACGGAAAAGACATTTAGTATCCGGAAACACGGATAAGACAATTAGTATCTGGCGACACGAAGAAGACAATTAGTATCCGACAACACGAATAAGACAATTAGTATCAGACAACACAAAAACGACAGTTAGTATCCGATGACACGAATAAGACCATTAGAATCCAATGACTCGAATAAGATAATTAGTATCCGATGACACGACTAAGGCAATTAGTTACTGATGACACTAATGAGACAATTGGTATCCAACGACACCAATAAGACAATTAATATCCGACGAGACGATTAAGACAATTAATATCTGATGACACTACTGAGACAATTGGTATCCAACGACACAGATAAGACAATTAATATCCGACGAGACGAATAAGACAATATCCGATGACATGAATGAGATCATTAGTATCCGAAGACACTAATGAGACAATTAGTATTCGACAACACGAATGAGACAATTAGTATCTGATGACACGAATGAGACAATTAGTATCCGATGACACAAATAAGAGAATTAGTATTCGGCCACACAAATAAAACAATTAGTATCCGGCGAAACGAATAAGCAATTTGTATCCGGTGACACGAATAATACAATTAGTGTCCAACAACACGAATAAGACAATTAGTATTGGATGACACATATAAGAAAATTAGTATCCGGGGACACGACCAGCACCATTAGTATCCGGCCACCCGAATAACACAATTAGTATGCGGGGACAGGAATAAGACCATTAGTATCCGGCGACACGAATAAGACAATTAGTATCCAGTGAAAAGAATAAGACAATTAGTATCCGGTGACACGAATAAGACTTTTAGTATCCGGCGACAAGAATAAGACAATTAGTATCTAGTGACACGAATAAGACAATTAGTATCTCACAATAGGAATAACAAAATTAGTATCCAACGACACAAATAAGAAAGTTAATATCCGACGACACATATAAGTCAATTAGTATCCGACGACAAGAATAAGACAAATAATTTCCGGCTACACGAATAAGACAATTAGTATCCAATAACACGAATAAGTCAATTAGTATCTGATGACATGAATAAGACGATTAGTATCCGACGACACGAATAAGCCAATTATTATCTGGTGACACGACTAAGACAATTAGTATAAGGCGACACTAATAAAACCATTAGTACCCGGCGACACGAATAAGACAAATAGTTCGGCGACTCGATTAAGATGATTAGTATTTGACAACACGAATAAGACAATTAGTATCCGACAAAACGAATAAGGCAATTAGCATCCGAATTCGTATCCAAAGACACTAATAAGACAATTACTATCTGTCGACACGACGAAGACAATTACTATCTGACGACACGAATAAGACAATTAATATCTGACGACACGAATGAGACAATTAGTATCTGATGACACGAATAAGACAATTAGTATCCGACAACACGAATAAGACATTTAGTATCCGCGAAAACGAATAAGACAATTAGTATCTGACAACACGAATACGACAATTAGTATCTGATGACACAAATGAGACAATTAGTATCTGACATCACGGATAAGTCTAACAGTAAGACAATTGGTATCCAGAGACACAAGTAAGGCAATTGGTATTCAACAACACGTATAAACAATTGGTATCCAACGACACAAATAAGACAATTGGTACCTGACGACACGAATAAGACAATTAGTATCCGACAACAAGAATAAGAAATTTAGTATCCAATGACATGAATAAGAAATTTAATATCCCATGACACAAATAAGTCAAATAGTATTAGATGACAGATATATGAAAATTAGTATCCGGCGACACCAATAAGACAATGACTATCCGACGACATGGATAAGACAATTTCTTATCCAATGACACGAATAATACAATTAGTATCCTATGACACGAAGAAGACAGATAGAATCTGGCGACACGAATAAGACAATTAGTCTCTGACGACACGAATAAAACAATTAGTGTCTGGCGACACGAATAAGACAATTAGTATCCGACAACACGAATAAGACATTTAGTATCTGATGACACGGATAAGATAATTAGTATGTGACGACAAGAATAAGACATTTACTGTCCGACGACACGAATAAGACAATTAGTAACTGGCGACACGAATAAGATATTTACTATCTGACGAAACACAGAAGACAATTAGTATCTGACGACACGAATAAGGGAACTGGCATCCAACGACACAAATAAGACATTTAGTATCCATGACATGAATAAGACAATTAATATCTGATGACATGAATAAGACAATTAGTATCCGACAAACACGAATAAGACATTAGTATCCAATGACAAGAATATGACAAATAATATCCGGCTACACGAATAAGACAATTAGTATCCGATGACAAGATAAGACAATTAGTATCCGATGACACGAATAAGACGATTAGTATCCAGTGACAGGAATAAGACAATTAGTATCCAGCAACACGACTAAGACAATTAGGATCCGGTGACATGAATAAGACGATTAGTACCTGACGACACGAATAAGACAATTAGAATCTGATGACACGACTAACAATTACTATACGACGACATGAATATGACAGTTAATATCCGATGACACGAATGAGACAATTAGTATCTGATGACACGAATAAGACAATTAGTATCTGACAACACGAATAAGACTTTTAGTATCCGAGAAAACGAATAAGACAATTAGTATCCGATGACATGATTGAGACAATTAGCATACGATGAAACGAATAAGACAATTCGTATCCGATGACACGAATAAGACACTTAATATCTGATGACACCAATAAGACAATCAATATCCAATGAAACGAATAAGACAATCAGTATCCAACGAACCAAATAATACCATCAGTATCCGACGAAACGAATGATACAATCAGTATCCGACGACACTAAAAAGACAATTAGTATCTGTTGACATGAATGAGAAAATTAGTTTCCGTCTACACAAATAAGGCAATTAGTATCCGGCAACAATAGGACAATTAGTATCCAACGACACGGAAAAGAAAATTAGTGTCCGGCAACACGGTTCAGACAATTAGTATCTGGCGACACGAATAAAGCAATTAGTATCCAGTGACACGAATAAGACAATTAGTAACCAGCGACACGAATAAGACAATTAGTATCCGACGACACGAATAAGACAATTAGTATCCGAAGACACGAATAAGACCATTGG
>NW_007026863.1:0-542 GCF_000164805.1 Carlito syrichta | reverse complement strand
GCCACTGCAGCCTCGACCTGCTGGGCTCCGGCGATCCTTCTGCCTCAGCCTTCCAAGTAGCTGGAACTACAGGCGTGCACTACCACACTTGGCTAATTTTTGATTTATTGTAGAGATGAGTTCTCGCCAAGTTGCCCAGGCGGGTCTCAAACCCACGGGCTCAGGCAATTCACTCACCTTGGCCTCCCAAAGTGCTGGTATTGCAGGCTGAGCCACTGAGCCCAGCTATATTTTTTAATATAATATTTTTCCTTTGAGTAGATATTTAGCTGTAAGATTTCTGGATGAAATGATAGTTCTTTTTTTAGGTCTTTAAGAATTTCCATACTGTTTCCAGTAGAGGTTGAAATAGTTAACAATCCCACCAACAGTGTTATGAACATTCCCTTTTCTCATATGCACCAGTGTGTGTTGTTCTTTGACATTTTAATAATAGCCATTCTGACTGCTGTAAAATAATATCTATGTAGCACTATTCACAGTGGCAAAATGTGATATATATGCACTATTGACTACTATACAGTTATAAAAAAAGAATGAAG
>NW_007026862.1:0-789 GCF_000164805.1 Carlito syrichta | reverse complement strand
TTCCGCCTCAGCCTTCCAAGTAGCCCGGAATTACAGGCATGCGCTACACACCCGGCTGATTTTTTGATTTATTGTAGAGATGAGGTCTCGCTGCCCAGGCGGGTCTCGAACCCGCAGGCTCAGGCAATCCACTCACCTCAGCCTCCCAAAGGCGCGGGATTACAGGCTGAGCCACCGGAGCCCGGCAATGGTTAGTTTTTATATGTTTCCTGCCTTTTATATTTCTTCTTTTGTAAATTATCTAACAATATTTTGTAAATTACCTAAAAATATTTTCTTGTCTTTTCTGAGGACACTTGTTTTATTTTTTATTTGTATTATTATTATTTTTTATTTTAAAAATGTGGAGTACAATTCAAGGTTAGATATACAAATGTTCATTATGCAGGTACCCTTGTTGATAAGGTGTGCCCATCCATCCCCTGACAGTTTCCCTCAACTGCCAATCCCAGGCCCCTTGGCAGTTTCCCACTACTGTCAATCCCTTTCTTATGGTATTATGATAATTGTTCAAGGTCCACTTATGGCTTATGAATGAGAGCATATGGTACTCTGTTCTTTGTTTCTGTGATAGATCATTGAGCATGAGGACTCTTTTAAAAAGATAAGTAATAATTGCATTCATAGTAAATAGTAAATAGCCATTTTCTGAAGTATATGTTGCTAAATAATTTTTTTTCGAAATATAAAATATTTTGCTTTGTAACTTTGATTCAGGTGTTTCTGATTTTTTCATAAGAAATAGAATATATTGATCTGTTTGTCATGTGTTTTATTCCATTATATTTG
>NW_007026861.1:0-798 GCF_000164805.1 Carlito syrichta | reverse complement strand
AAATGTTCCGTATATTTGATGTTCACTTATCATTAATCCAATTAGAACAGAGCTCCTCTCAGGAATTTTATAAATTCGTTAGTTAATAGCATCCACAGGTGAACGAATATCTCGTACACTTAACAGGCATTTAAACATAAGCACAGAGAAACTCATAAACAGAGCTCTTACAGCTTTCATTCTAAACTTTTTGCCAGGAATCAGTAATACAAAATTCATTGGTTCATATCCAATTTATATTGGCATCTGAAAAACACATGACAAAAAATCAAACAAGTTAACTTTGCCTATGTAACAAGGGCTAAAGTCTTTTTTTGGAACCAACACTGGTGGAACAGACTTTCAAGATTTTCTTTGACCCACTGTGTAATCTTATGAAATCTGTCGACTACATTGTAGGTCTCAGACTAAAATGTTGCAAGTCTCCAAATCATATCTGAGTGGATATAATATTCAGACTATTTGTAATTAGTTTCTTTCCTCTTTTGAGCATCAGGGAGTTGCTCTTGGGGGATGCTGAGTCCCATGAAAGCCCCCAGTGGAGGCAGGGGACATAAAGTTAAGAGGACCTGAAGCGAGACGGGAAGTCTGGCAGGACTGGACAGAAATGGAGAGGCAGGGTTTTCTCAGGGACAATGCAAAGCATTCAGGGCAACAGAAGAGAGGATTCAAGGCGGCAAGAAGAGGAAGGAAAAGCAAGAGCAGAAGAAAGGAGAGGTCTTAAAGTCGCCAGCTTGGGAGATCTTACGTTTTCCAAAAGGACCAGTTTAGTTCCAAATTATCCACAGCAAAATCATG
>NW_007026860.1:0-1342 GCF_000164805.1 Carlito syrichta | reverse complement strand
TCCAACTGAATCCAAAAAAAGAACACGCTCCCTTTTACAACAAAGACGCACACACACACAACTTGAAATAATTTTATATAAGGAGATGATGCATGTCTACAGAGAGAAATACAAAATGTTGTTGAAAAAAATGAAAGAGATACAGACAAATTGAAGACCTCCCAAGTTCATGAATCGGAAGAATCGACATCACCGAAATGTTTGTACTGCCTAAAGCGATCTGAAGATTCAATGCAATTTCTATCAACCCACGAGTTCCACTTTTTACAGAGTTAGAAAAAACAGTTCTGAAATTTACCTTAAAGCAAAAAAGAGCCCAAATAACCAAAGACTTTCTAATAAAAAGATTTTTAGGGAAGGAGAACCACTATCTTAGAATTAACTCCCTATTGTCAAAAGTCAGACGTTTCCTGACTTTTAATGATGTTGGCTCTTTCTGCAAAAGTGTTATTTTTGAAACCTGCGCTCACATGTTAATTGCTACACATTTCACAATCGCACAGATGTAGAATCACCTAAATGTCCAGAAGCCGATCGACGGATAGTACGGATGTGTTATATAGATGTCGTGGAATACTATTCAGCTATCAAAAAGAATAAAGCAGTGTCACTGGCAACAACTGGGATGAACTTGGAGCCCATCATCCCAAGTGAACTAACCCGGGAACGGAAAAACCAACATCACATGCTCTCACTTATACATGGGAGCTAAATGAAGAATCCTCTCAAGCGGTGAAACTCGGTTCCAAAAAAAAAAAAAATCCCCAAGACACAGAAAATGTTATAAGGAACGCTGGAGACTCAGAAAGGGAGAACAGAAAGGGTAGAGGGATAAAAAATTACCTGTTGGGTACCACGGGCACACGTGGAGTTGGTAGGTACGACTGAAGCACAGAACACAGACTATTTACACCTCTTAAATTCATGGAAATAAAGGCCAGACACGGAGAGATTGTGCCTGTCATACCAGCACTTTAGGAGGCTGAGGCAGTAGGATCACTTAAGCTCAGGAGATCAGGTTGGTTAAAATACACAGATCTCAACACCACCAAAAATTTAAAAAATCGGGCAGTTATGGGTGGAACACGCCATGGTCCCAGCCGCTTGAGAGGCTAAGGGGGAAGGAGTATCTGTGACTAGGAGATGGATGCCGTGGTGAGCTCCGATCGTTCCATTGCACTCCAGCCTGCATGACAGAGGGTGACTCTGTCTCCAGAAATAAAAGAAAATAATGATATTGAGTGGTCTGTTTAATAACATAAAATTATAAAGACAGATCCGTTTTTTAAATTATATGCAAAAGAAAATTTTTTTTTTGGTAAGGACGGGCTCGGTGACTGAG
>NW_007026859.1:0-629 GCF_000164805.1 Carlito syrichta | reverse complement strand
GGCCACCTCAGCCTCAGTGTGCTGGGTTCAGGCGATCTTTCTTTTTTTTTTTTTTTTTTTTTCCGATGCAAACACACGAGGGTCTTTATTCAGGCTCGAGTCTGGGCTCACGCCCAAAGCAGCAGCTTCAGGGACCAGAGCCCCGATTCACAATGGCAAGCAGTTTTTATGCACAATTACAGAGGGAGGGGAAAGAACTCCAAACTTGATTTTACATGATTGGGTAATTTCTCCTAATGGGTACGGGAATACTTGGTATTGGTGGGTGCTGCCCGTGATTGACAGAAACCCACGTAATGGGTCAAGTGGAATGTTAGATAAGTTAGGTTCAGGCGATCTTTCTGCCTCAGGCTTCCACTTACCTGGAACTACAGGCATGCACTACCATGCCCGCCTAGTTTTTTCATTTATTGTAGAGATGAGGTCTCGCCAAGTTTCCCTGGCTGGTCTTGAACCCCTGAGTCAGGCAGTTGTCTCACCTCTGCCTTCCAAAGTGCTGGGATGACAGGCAATATCCAACTCACCTGCTAAAGCGGATATTTTAAAACTAAATAAGAAAGGGCCGAGTGTGTTGTCTCTCACCTGTTCTCTCAGCACTTTGGGAGGCCAAGGTGAGAGGAGTGCCTGAA
>NW_007026858.1:0-1005 GCF_000164805.1 Carlito syrichta | reverse complement strand
ACGCCTGCTTTGGAGAGTAGTCTGAGGATGTGTGACTGCATCCCCACTGACCAACAACCCTACATCGGGTGCACCCGGAGGAGCATGCACGCAGGTCCCAAAGGGGACGTGTACGAGGACATTCATTGCAAGACTGTTTGGGGTGACCCGCAATGTAGGAAATGAATAAGTAAATAGAGTCTAGCTTCCGGCCTCCATATGAAAAGCACCAATCTGTGATATCCACACATCATTTAATTCTAGTTAAACTGGAATTTTTTTTTCCAGAGTCTCACTGTGTCGCCCAGGCTGGAGGGCTGTGGTGCAGTGGCATGCTCATGGTAACTGAGGTCTCCACCTGTTGGGCTCAGGCAATCCTTCCACCTCAGCCTTCCAAGTAGCTGGGACTACAGGCACATGCCACCATGGCGGGCTAACTTTTTGATTTATGGTAGAGTAGAGGTCTTGACAAGTTGCCCAGGCTGGTCTTGGACTCCTGGGCTCAAGCAGTCCTCTCACCTCGGGCTCCCAAAGTGCTGGAATTACATGCAGGAGTCACCGTGCCCAGCTTAAACTGGAATTATTATTTTCATTTTTTATTTACTGTTTAGTTGGAGTCTCACTTTGTTACCTAGGCTGGAGTGCAGTGGCATGCTCCCGGCCACCACAGCCTCGACCTCCTGGACTCCGGCGATCCTTCCACCTGCCTTCTAAGTGACCAGAACTACAGGCATACACTACCACACCTGGATAGTTTTTTGAGTTATGGTAGAGACGAGGTCTCACCATGTGGCGCAGACTGCTCTCGAACCTGCGGGCTCAGGCAATCATCTAGCCTTGGCCTCCCAAGGTGCTGGAATTATAGGCTTAAGACACCGCGCCTGACCCTAAACTGGAATTCTTAAGATCATGTAAGAATATCTAAAGAACCTTAGAAGACATCTGATCTGGAGTCCATGTCAGACCTAACTAGACACTGGTGGGATCCCATGTGTTTCTCCAAACAGCAAATCTCTATACTATGAC
>NW_007026857.1:0-734 GCF_000164805.1 Carlito syrichta | reverse complement strand
CCAGCAGAATGGAACCCGTCTGATGAGTCCATTCACATGCACATCACTCCATTCCCAGAGAGTTTCATGTAACGGGAGTTTTTTAGGAGGACTGAACTTCATCTAAAGGAGGAATAGCAGAATTTCTGAGGTTGTGCTTCCTGTGTCCTTGTGAATATATGAAACAAGAAGCTTGTTTAAACTATCTTAAACTATATCCCTTGGTTCTCAGAGACTCTACCTGCCACAGAGACCATCCCCACCTCTAGAAATGTTCTCATCTTCCTTCCTTCCTTTATATTCATTTCATGTTCTCATTTCTACCTAATTTTGTCTCTTTGGAAATAGATTTTTCTTTTTTGAGTTGGGGTGTCATTCTGTTGCCCAGGCTGGAGTGCAGAGGCATGATGAGGATGATGATCACTGCTCATGGCAGCCTTGACCTCCACCTTTACATCCCAAGTAGCTGGGACTACAGGCACACATCACCACACCTGGCTAATTTTTTTTTTTGTAGAGATGGAGTCTCACTATGTTTCTCAGGCTGGTCTCGAACTGCTGGACTCAAGCAATCCTCCTGCCTCAGCCTCCCAGAGTACTGGGATTAGAGGCATGAGCCACCTTGCCCGGCCTAGATTTGTTTGTTTGTTTGTTTGTTTTGCACTCCATTGTCCTTGTGTGCATTTCTCCATGAGTGACTTGCCTCTAGAACACTCTTTGGTCGGCGACCCAGAACTTTTGAGAACTGAAGGGGG
>NW_007026856.1:0-555 GCF_000164805.1 Carlito syrichta | reverse complement strand
CGGACACGCAGTGGCGAGGAAATTGAGGCCAGACATGCAACTTGGGGGCAGCAGGTGGGCACCGATAGGAAATGAAGTCGGACGCAGTCCCAGACAGGAAATGAGGGGAGGACACAGAGGGGTGCAGACAGGAAATGAGGTCAGGACGCAGAGTCCCAGGCAGGAAATGAAGTCAGGACACGGAGGGGTGCAGACAGGAAATGAGGTCAGGACACAAAGGAGTACAGACAGGAAATGAGGTCAGAATGAAGAGTCCCAGACAGGAAATGAGGCCAAGATGCAGCGTCCCAGACAGGAAATGAGATCAGGACACAGAGGGGTGCAGACAGGAAATGAAGTCAGGAAACAGAGTCCTAGACAGGAAATGAGGTCAGGACACAAATGGGCGCAGGCAGGAATTGAGGTCAGGATGCAGAGTCCCAGACAGGAAATGAGGTCAGGACACAGAGGGGTGCAGACAGGAAATGAGGTCAGGATGCAGAGTCCCAGACAGGAAATGAGGTAAGGACACAGAGGAGTACAGGCAGGAAATGAGGTCAGTAC
This sequence comes from Carlito syrichta, assembly GCF_000164805.1. NCBI lineage: Eukaryota > Metazoa > Chordata > Mammalia > Primates > Tarsiidae > Carlito > Carlito syrichta. The sequence goes on along the minus strand of NW_007026856.1, from coordinate 12 downwards.
AGAGAGGTGCAG
>NW_007026855.1:0-744 GCF_000164805.1 Carlito syrichta | reverse complement strand
AAATGAGCCAAACATGGTGCCACACACCTCTTTCCAAACACTCGAGCAGCTCAGCAGGAAGATAGCATGAGCCCAGCTGATGGAGGCTGCAGTGGCCGAGAGCAAGCCCATGTACTAAGGCCTGGGCAACAGAGTGGTACTCCCACTCAGAATATTAATATCAACCACCACCACTACAACCACGGGCCGGGCTCAGGTGCTCACCCTGGAATGCTGGCCCTTCGAGGACAAGCCATTTAGACGATCTGAGCCTGTGGGTTTGAGACCAGTCCAAGATCCTGGTTCGACCTCGTCTTGGCCATCAAAAATATATCCAAATATTAGCTGGGTGTGGTGTCACAGGCCTATCATTCCAGTCACTTGTGGGGTCGAGGCAGGAGGATCACCTAAGCTCAGCAGGTGGAGTCTGTGGTGGCTGTGAGGTAGTCCTTGCATTCCGGTCTTGGTGACAGAGCGGGATTCCAACTCCAAATAATAATTCCACCACTGCAACCACCCCTGCCACCCAGTTCGAGGAGTCACCCTTAGGGATGGGAGAGGAAAAGGCACTTTCCCACCTGACAATCGCGGGAGGTTTCAAAGGTGGCGACTGGGCATGTCTGCCTAGCGCCTTGTCACACTTTCCAGAAAGCCTGTCTCCATCCTCCACTCTTGTGCTCCACATCAAAGATGCATGTGAGCTCATGGAACAGACGGTCCCAAGATAGGGCAGGTGTCAGGCACTGAGTGAACAAGGCAGTCCAG
>NW_007026854.1:0-744 GCF_000164805.1 Carlito syrichta | reverse complement strand
CACCAACAAGGTCCTTGTGACACGAAGACATCTGGAGGCAAAGTGTGGAAAAATAGCACTCTGGGAAAGAGTGTTTAATTCAGGATAAGGGCTGGGCTCCATGGCCACGCCTGTAATCCCAGAACTTTGAAAGGCCGAGACATTGGAAGGCTATGAGGATTGGTTGAGCTCAGGAGTTCGAGGTCAGCCTGGTCAACATAGCAAGACCTGGTTTCTACAAAAAAATGAAAAAATTAGCCTGGCTTGATCGTGCGAACCTATAGTCCCAGCTACTTGGAAGGCTGAGGAGGGAAGTTCACCTGAGTCTAGCAAGTCAAGGCTGTGGTGGTCATGAGTGTGCCACTGCATTCTAGTCTGGACAAAAGAGTGAGACTCTGACTCAAAAAGAAAATAAAAGAAGGGCTGAACATAGAAGGACTGAACGTGGTGGCTCCTGCCTGTCATCCCAGCACTTTGGACTGAGGCAGGAGAATTGCCTGAGCCCATGAGTGCAAGAGCAACCTGAACAACATGGCGAGATCTTGTCTCTAAAGAAATTGAAAAATTAGTCGTGTGTGGTGTCACGTGCCTGTAGTCTCAGCTACTTGGAAGGCTGAGGCAGAAGGGTCACCTGAGCCCAGTAGGTCCTGGCTGTCATAAACCATGAGTGTGCCACTGCACTCCAGCCTGGGAGACAGAGACTTCAACTCAAAAAAAAAAATAAATAAAGGAGGCCTGGCTCGGTGGCTCAGCCTCTAATCCCAA
>NW_007026853.1:0-769 GCF_000164805.1 Carlito syrichta | reverse complement strand
CACAAGTTGAGCGTAAGAATGCTTTAGTAAGTATCATGGCCTGCCTCTCCAGTTTGTCACATGCTCGACAAAGTCTCTTCTCCCTGAGTTGAGAGGAGACCATGGACATCATCAAATCACCAGTCTTAGGGCATCCTTGGACCCTCATTGCTCCAGTCTCATACTGGTTTCAAAAGGAAAGGGACTCATACGGGTCAGAAATGCTTTTGCCTCCACAACTCAGGATACCTTGCCTAAGTGGCCCAAGCAACTTATCAATTGTGGTCATGAATCTCAATCCCAGTTATGCTCTGTCAGAGCATGTTCCGTGCCATCCATCCAGCGTGGGCAGAATATTTCACTGAGAGATACACATAGAGAATTTGTGGCATGGAATGCATGGTTAAAGTGCCCAGCTTTTGTGAAAGGTGTGAAGACATTACAATCGAATTAGCCTATTTCATGGAGTACTGCTTCCTCTGGGTGGAGTTCCCCTGGATAGCCCGAACACCTTAGGGTGCCACAGAACTAAGCAATGTCAGTAGAATACTCCCTCTCACGTCAGTATGCACACCTGTCCCCTAAGAATGTCCTCAGCATAATTCTATTGCACAAGACTTTTAAGACAACACCTCACTTGAGTCAAGACAAAGATTTCATCATTGACCCGGCTTAACACCCTCCTTTGGTGCATCCATCTGAAAGAGGCCCATGGGCTCCTCAGAAGTAAATGGATGCCAAGAGATTACTGGAGACGATTTGACTTTGTGAGGACATGAGGCCAGGCACC
>NW_007026852.1:0-536 GCF_000164805.1 Carlito syrichta | reverse complement strand
TTCCCAAGGGGAGTCCTTCGAAGGTAACCATCATGATATTCAGGAGTGAGCAATGGAACACTTTTTCCAGTATGGTGTGTGAAGTCTAGTTGTTGGACTTCGAACATTTCTCCTTTATTTTGTTGTACAGATATTTCCTAAAAATATGTAGTGTGCCATCATGTAGTGCATTGGGAATAAAAGGGGCAAAAACCTCTGTTCTTGCTTCAAAGGAATCCTACGGAGTGAGGCTGACTTCTGGGATCCCCAAATTACATAGACGAAGGAACTGAAGCCTCAGAGTCACCACATTCCCTGACAACCTCTGAAAACTGGTGGTGGCTGTCACCTTAGAACATGGGTCTTCTGAATCTAGACTCCAAGCCTGTGCCGCCCACCTCATCTGCAGGCCTGTCTTCTGTTCTCTCTCTTGTCCAGGATGGAGGGCAGTGGCATGATCGTGGCTCACTGCAGCTTTGACCTCTTGGCCTCAGGTGATCCTTTATGTTTCAGCCTCCTGAGTAGCTGGGACTACAGGCACATGCCACAACGTCTGG
>NW_007026851.1:0-393 GCF_000164805.1 Carlito syrichta | reverse complement strand
CCTTCCCATTTGAGAAAGGGTGGCATGTGGGCAGTAGCCTCTGGGGAGGGGAGGTGCCAGGAAGGACAGAGGTCACTCCAACCTGGGAAGACACATGATGCCCTCGGCCTGCCGAGTAGTCCTGTGACGGGTTCTTGCTGCCATGTCTCTTGGCCTCCTCCAAGGTCTGGAGAAGATGATCGCAGCTAAAGGCCTGGAGTCTCCATAATAGGGAAAGAGTGTCATGACAGAGTCTCCCTGTGTTCCAGCCTCAGCTCTAATGGTCACTGGTCAAGTAATTGGCATTTCTAAGCCTGGTTTCCTTAATGTAAAAAGGAAGTTATTGCAGGCATGTTGGCTAACACCTGTAATCTCAGCACACTAGGAGTCCAAGGACGGAGGACTTCTTGCACC
>NW_007026850.1:0-560 GCF_000164805.1 Carlito syrichta | reverse complement strand
TCTGAAATGCTCTCTACTAAGAGAACAAGCTCAATTGCCTCTCTCTAGGCTGTTTATTTCCAAGTGAGGTTTGTCTTATCTGCAGTTTATTGATTGATTGATTGACCTTAGTTGGAGTCTCATTCTCTTGCTTAGGCTGGAGGTCAGTGGCATGAAACAAAACAACCGCAGCCTTGACCTGCTGGGCTCCGGCAATCCTCCCGCCTCAGCCTTCCAAGTAGCTGGAACTACAGGCGTGTACGACCTTGCCCAGCTAATTTTTGATTTATTGTAGAGATGAGGTCTTGCCAAGTTGTCCAGGCAGGTCTCAAACCTGTGGGCTCAGCTAATCCACTCACCTAGGCCTCCCAAAGCACGGGATTACAGGTGAGCCACTGAGCCCAGCTTTTATCTGCAGTTTAAATGAAAACACCTGCTTCTCCTCATCCACAGTCTCAACCCACCGTTCTATTCTCCATAGTATTTATTACTGGCTATCCAGCGAAATAATGTACATGTTTGTTGTGTCTTTTCTCTCCTCCTACTAGAATGTAGGGTCCACAAAGTCAGGACAATACATT
>NW_007026849.1:0-702 GCF_000164805.1 Carlito syrichta | reverse complement strand
GGAGTGCAGTGCCGCTCCCGGTCACCGCAGCCTCGACTGCTGGGCTCCGGCGATCCTTCCGCTCAGCCTTCCAAGTAGCTGGAACTACAGGCGCGCGCTACCACGTCCGGCTCATTTTTGATTTATTGTAGAGATGAGGTCTCGCCAAGTTGCTCGGGTGGGTCTCGAACCCGCGGGCTTAGGCAATTCACTCACCTCAGCCTCCCAAAGGCACGGGATTACAGGCTGAGCCACTGAGCCCGGCTGCATATCCTAAATATTTATGAGTAAGTAAAAATTCTTGCCATTGAATAAAGTGCTGCATTATTTTAGAAAACAAATGAACAAAGACAAAAACAAAGCATCAGTGCATAATAATGTTTTTCTACTCAGGATACAGAATGACAGTTAATATAAATTTCAGCATTTGTATCTAAAACTTGAAAGAGTTTTAATGATAATCACAAATTATTACTTATACTATTTAACATATTTATCAAAACACTTTATTTTTCTAGCTTCATTATATAAGTATAATAACTTTCAGTATAATAATTTACAGTATAATAACATTCTATATATTTTTTCACATGTCTGAGTGATTAAACTTTTAAGTTTTTAATCATTTTCTTATACAATTATTTCCAAAATATACTATAATGTCTTCTCTATTAAGAGAGAGAGAGATACTGACTGAAACTGGAGCTTTTCTTGGTGATTTAG
>NW_007026848.1:0-1303 GCF_000164805.1 Carlito syrichta | reverse complement strand
CTGCCAGCTGATTTAACTAGCTGAAATAACAAGCGAGCCAGCTGAATGCCCATCTGACGTAAATAGATTTATAACTGGCTAGCAAGCTTGCTAGACAACTGAATTAACGTGCTGACTTACTAGATAACCAGCTGATTAGTCAGCTGACTAAAGTAGCTGACTAAACTAGCTGGCCAGCTGTCTAGCCACCTGACTTAATTACCTAGCTACCTTGCTAGCCACCAGCCTAACCAGCTGATTTAATTAGCTAACTTAAAGATGTAGCCAACTGGATAGCCAGCAGATTTATCTACCTATCTACCTAGCTTGACAGCTGGATAGCCAGTTGAATTACCTAGCTGACATAACTAGATAGCATAAAGGCTAGACAGCTGACTTAAGTAGCTACCTACCTCCATAGCCCACTGGATTGCCAACTAACTTAACTACTTAATTACCTAGCTGACCTGCTGACCAGTGAACTGACTTAACTAGGTGACTTAACTAGCTAGCCAGCTAGGCTAGCCAGCTGACTTAACTCCCTGAACTAGGAAGCCAGCTGATTTAACTAGATGACTTAACTAGCTAGCTCCCTAGCTAGAGAGCTGACTTAACTAGATGACTTAAGTTGCTAGCTACCTAGCTAGAAAGCTGGTTGGCCAGCTGACTTAACTAGCTGACTTAACCAGCTAGACAGCAGGCTAGTCACCTGACTTTACTAGTTGACTTAACTAGCTAGCCAGCTGGTTGGCCAGCTGAATTAACTCGCTGATTTAACCAGTTAACCAGGTGGCTAGCCAGCTGACTCATCTAGCTAGCTACCTAGCTAGCCAGCTGGAAAGCCAGTTGAATTAATTAGCTAATGCAACTAGCTAGACAGCTGGCTAGCCAGCTGAATTACCTAGCTTGGTACTTAGCTAACTGGCTGGCTAGCCAGCTAACTTAACTAGTTGCCTTAACCAGCTAGCCAGCTGGCACAATTAGAAGACAATTAGTTAGCCAGGTTGTTACCCAACTTACTTAACTAGTTAGCTGCCAACCTAGCCAGCTGGGAAACCAAATGAATTAACTAGCTGACTGAAATAACTAGTCAGTTGGCTAGCCAGATGAAATAATTAGCTAAGTACCTAGCTATCCAGTGGGCTAGCCAGCTGACTTAACTAGTTAACTTAACCAGCTAGCCAGCCAGCACTACTAGTAGATTAACTAGTGAGCCAGCTGGCTACCCAGCTAACTTAACTAGTTCTCTACCTAGCTAGCTAGCAGGCTAGTCAACAGACTTAAGTAACTGACTTAATTAGCTAGCCGGCTAGCTAGTCAACTG
>NW_007026847.1:0-766 GCF_000164805.1 Carlito syrichta | reverse complement strand
ATGTTGGCTAGAGAGCTGGTTACTTCTTTAATTCAGCTAGTTATGTCAGCTGCCTAGGCTGCTGGCTAGTTAGGTAGCTAGACAATTAAGTCAGCTGGCTAGCCAGGTGGCAAGGTAGTTAAGCCAGCTAGTTTAGTCAGCAGGCTAACCAGCTGGCTATCTAGTTGTCAGCTCATTAAGTCAGTTGTCTAGCCAGCTGGCTAGCTAATAAAAAACGAGTTACGTCAGATGTGTAGGCAGATGGCTCCCTAGTTATTTCATCTAGTTAAGTGTGCTGGTTAGCAAGGTAGCTAGCTAGTAAATTCACCTAGATATGTCAGCTAGCTAGCTAAGTCTGCTAGCTATATGATAGCTAGCGAGCTAGCTGGTTAATGCAGCAAGTTAAGTCAGCTGACTAGGTATGTACCTAGCTAGTTAAGCCAGCTAGTTAAGTAAGCTGGCTAGCTAGTTAAGTCACCTAGTAAAGTCAACTCGATGGCCAGCATGTTACCTAGGTAGTTAGGAAGTTAGGTTCACTGGCAAACCAGTGGGTTATGTATGTAGGTAACTAGTTTATTCAGCTGGCTAGCAATCAGGTGTCTAGTTATGTCAGCTAGTTAAGTCATCTGGCTATCCAGCTGTCTGTCTAGGTACCTAGCTAGTTAAGTCTGCTGACTAGTCAGCTGGCTACTTCGTTAATTCAGCTAGTTTAGTCAGTTGTCTAACCTGATGGCTAGGTACGTAGCTAGGCAATTAAGTCAGCTGACTAGCTAGTTAAGTCACCTTG
>NW_007026846.1:0-592 GCF_000164805.1 Carlito syrichta | reverse complement strand
AAAATACGATTTCAACATTTGCTTAATAGAAAAACCTTGAGATGCTTTACATTCTTAGTTTTGTATTAAGTCTCCAAAATCTTGTGTATATTTAAATAATTGCAGGACTTCAGAGTAGCCACATTTCAGGTGCTCAGTAACCACATGGGGCTAATGACTAGTATAGTTGACAGCACCCAGCCACAGCATGTATCTTTTCTTTCACATTTTCTCTGTCTTTTTTTTCCCCTACATTATGGCAGAGCACCTACATTTCATCTTCCAGCCCTCTTATTAAATATTTTATTCCTGCAATCACTTGGTGAAAACATGATCAAAGCCATCTGGTTTTTTTTTTGTTGTTTTTTTTTTTAGTATCTACTTTTCATTTTTAATGTTACTTATTTATTTATTTATTTAGGTTCAAAGTTTCCATGTGTAATTTGTTACAGGTTATACACTGCATGACGATGAGCTTCGGGCTTCTCATGACGATGAACTTTGGGCTTCTACTGAGCTTGTCACCCAGGTGGTGGGCATGGTACCCAGTGGGTAATTTTTCTGCCCTTACCTCTCTTCCTCCTCTTCCCCTTAGGAGACCCCTGTGTACTCC
>NW_007026845.1:0-349 GCF_000164805.1 Carlito syrichta | reverse complement strand
CATACGGGGAACATACCTCAAAATAGTAAAAGCCATCTACGAGAAACCCACAGCCAGCATACTCGTAAATGGACAAAAATTGGAACCATTTCCCCTGAAAACTGGAACAAGACAAGGATGCCCACTCTCACCCCTCTTGTTCAACATAGTATTGGAAGTCCTGGCTCGAGCAATCAGAGAAGACAAGGCAATCAGGGGTATTCAAATAGGAAAAGAGGAAGTCAAGTTATCTCTCTCTGCAGATGATAAGATTGTGTACCTTGAAAACCCAAGAGGATCTGTCAAAAACCTCCTTACACTGATAAAGGCCTTTGGCAAAGTCTCAGGATACAAAATAAATGTACAAAAG
>NW_007026844.1:0-744 GCF_000164805.1 Carlito syrichta | reverse complement strand
CCAGCAGGTTGAGGCTGCGGTGGTCAGGAGCAGGCACTGCACTCCAGTCTGGGTGACAGAGTGAGACTCCAACTCAAAAAAAAAAAAAAAAAATTAAGCATCATATATATATTCAATACCTTTTCATGAGGACACTGATGCTCTGTTTACAAAATTGTCATAAGGAAACTGCATTTTGAAAATTATAATATTATATGGTAACTGACAAATTATCAGAGTCCAAAAGAAAAATGAATATCACCTAGCTAATGTTTTCAGATGAACTGTTCAGCAATTGTGTCTTGTGAAAACAAGATGACTTCACTTGAAAAAGAACAGATACAAAAACTGTGAATTTAGCATGAAAAAGGAAAAACAAAAGAACCAGGATAGAGAATAAACAAATGGGGAAGGACGAGGAAAAGGGAATGAAGAAACACCCCCTACAAAAATTGCAAAAGGGTGGGAGACTATGGAAATTCCTTGGATTAAGAGACAGTGAGCAGAAAAGGGCAATAGGAGATGTAAACTCAGTCAAAAGGGGAAGATGAGTGTTAGAGGAAGCAGAAACTGGTGTGGCCAGAAAGAGTGAAGCTCTCTAGTTCTCTGCCCTCTCAGTATGGGATGACATTGATTCTCTACTCAAGCCCCAAAGCTAGTTAAACTGCATCTTAGTGAGCAACAGAGGGCACCAGCAAGGAAAGGGAGTGAGTGCATGACATGTAAGATAGAAAAGAAGAAATAAGAATATTTAGGGTAAGAGAG
>NW_007026843.1:0-1203 GCF_000164805.1 Carlito syrichta | reverse complement strand
CCCCAGGCAGAGAAGAGTGGTGGATAGTTGGTCCTTTCCCATGACATCAGATAACATAGGCTATGTCAGATATACAAGGCAATCTGTGCAATTTCACAGTTACATATTTACTTTGAGATTGTTAATTTAGTTATAGCAAAACAGCATCATTCATCACATTGAATTTATATTGTCAATTTGAGTTTTTATCGTCATACTTTTAAATTTTTAATTTTTAATTTGCTTTGGTTTTATGCCATTTTAAGAAATATAAGCATACGATGTTTATCAATGCTTTTAGGTTTATATATATTTAAGTAAAGCTATAATAAACACAGCTTAAGCCAAGGTTGGAAGCTAAGAGAACTCTCCCTTCCTAAGAAACCATGACATATTAGTCAAGCTAGAGAGACAATGAACACCCCTTTTCAAGAGGTTACCCTTGTTTTCAAATATATTCTCCATAAAGCAGCAGGAGGAGGCATCCTTTGTAGGAGCCTGTACTGGTGTTTCTCTCAGATTCCCTTTATTAGGCCAGTTCCCCTGTCTCTCAGCTACTGTGAATGATGGCTGCTAAGCACTCATGGCTGCCCTCTTCTCTGGAGAATTGGTGTCAGACAAAAGAGAAATCACATAAGAGAGTACACTTTCCCCTCCCAGCCGAGGACACTCCACAGTCATTGACTGGCTAACTTAAGGATACAAAACCCTAGGCCTCTTGACTCAAGGTGGGCTCATGTCGGTTAAAATTTATGCCCCAAAGCTCCCCAATGAGATCAACAAAACTAAACTCAAAATGAGATCACATCTTGCCTAGCTTCTTTTCCTTCTTTGCTTTTCTTGCTCTTTCTCCTGAGAGCACATCCCAGCATGCACCCAAATTCCTATCTTAGTCTCTTTTTCCAGGGAGTCACATCTAGGACACCTTTCTAAATCCTACTGGGCACTAAGATAGGACCTGTTGGTTGGGCACAAATAAGTTATCTGTGGAAGATGATTCTTTCCTCTCTCTCCATTACCAAAACATAAGACATATGACAGAGGACCACCAAAAATGGAATTTATTTATTAAAATTGTGCATTTATTCTTACATGCTTAAATTTCAATCACCTTCAAAGTACTCTCGATTTGATGCAATACACCTAGTGAAACACTTTTCCACTGCTCAAACAGTTTAAACTCATCAATTTTGATGCCTTTTAGTGTTTCTGTTGTTTTTTGTT
>NW_007026842.1:0-739 GCF_000164805.1 Carlito syrichta | reverse complement strand
AATGGAAAAATATTCCATGGTTATGAATAAGAAGAATCAATATGTTAAGATGAATCATAAAAATTCCATGTTTACGAATAGGAAGAATCAGTATTTATAAGAGTCAAATATTTTTAAGAAGGCAATCAACAGATTCAACGCAATACCCACTAAATTTACCAATGTCATTCTTCTAAGACCTGGAAATGGCAATACAGAAATACATATGAAAACATACATGACCATGAATAGCCAAGACAATCATTAGCAAAGGAAACAAAGTGGGAGATGTCACACTTCCAGACTTTAAATTTTACTATAGGTCAACAATATTCAAAACAGTCCGGTATTGGTACAAGTACAGGCATATAGTCCAATGGAACAGGTTACGGATCCTGGAAGCAAAACCTGAATTTCTCAACTACATCATCTTTGACAAAGTCTCCCCAACAGCCACCAGGGAGAGAAGAACCTATTTGGTAAATGGTGCTGGGAAAACTGGCAGACCACAAACAGAAGACTGAAACAGAACCCCTACCTATCACCATACACAAACATCAACTCTGAATGAATCAAAGACCTAAATGTAAAACCTCAAATTGTAATAATCTTATTAAATACTGAAGACATCCTGTGTCCTTCTGCCTAAATTTCTCTAAATACCTCTGTCCTTCTATTAGGTGGTTGTTTCTTTTATTATTATTATTATTATTATTATTATTATTGAGTTGGAGTCTCACTCTGTCACTCAGACTGGAGG
>NW_007026841.1:0-4665 GCF_000164805.1 Carlito syrichta | reverse complement strand
TATGTGTCTAGGAGTTGGTCTTCTCATTGTTGTCTGCGGGGGTTCTCTGAATCTCTTGTGTTTGAATTTTTGTATCACTGATTAGATGAGGGAAATTTTCTTGAATGATCTCGTGGAAAGTTTGTTCCAATGTGGTCTCTGTTTCTCTTTCTGCCTCAGGGAGTCCGATTATTCTTAGGTTAGGCCTCTTGAGGTAGTCACTCATCTCTTGAAGGTTTTGTTCTGTCTTTTTTAGCTTATTTTCTGTGTTTTTAAGAGTTTGGGTTATTTCTATATTTTGGTCCTCAAGCTCTGAGATTCTTTCTTCTGCTTGGGTAATTCTGCTTTCCATGCTTATCAATTTGTTATTTATTTCATTCACAGTATTCTTTATTACTGTTATCTCAGATATCAGCTCCTTCCTAGTTTCTTCTTGTGTCTCCTCAATTCTTTTTAGTCTCTCCATTATTGTTTTGATATCTACATTTGCATTTTGAGACCCTTCATTCTGGGGACTTTTCATTGTTTGTATTCCAAAGTCAATTTTCTCAGTGTCTGCTCTCCCAGGCGTCTGGGAGAGACCCATACTCTTCTTTTGGTTTTTCTTCATTTCTGTAGATTTTTCTCCCTTTACCCCTTTCCCTCCCCCTCTTCAATCCTGTTTTTGAGGGAAGGTGGGGTTGCTTTTATTTCTCTTCTGCAATGACCTGTTCTTCCTTATGAGGGTCTTCTGGTTTTGTTCACTTTTCCCTCTGCTTTACAGTCTGTCTATTCAGCAGTTTGCAGTCTTGGTCCGTTCAGAGGATCTCACAAGTTCACCTATGCCATCGCCATCTTGCCCCCATCCCTCAGTCTTATTTCAATAGAGTGTTTGGAGTCCTGTAATCTGTAGAACCATATCTGTAATCACAACGAAACTGAAGACAAAAGGAGATGAAAAAATCATGGATGAAGTTGGAGGAAGCTGTTCTGATGGCTGGTGGTTACTGCCTAAGGGGATGGGAATATTTGGTATTTGGAGATACCTGCATAGAGAGGAAAGGATCTTTGCAAAGGTTGATAAAGGGGATTGTTTTTCAAATTATTTGATTGGGGAGACCAGGGACAATGAAGAGTTGCTAAATATGGTGAGGGCTCTGGCCCAGTAGGCAAAGCCTCTAGAACCTTGCCTCTCAAAGTGTGGTGTTCAGGCTAGCCCTGTCAGCATTTCCCAGGAATTAGTGGGAAATAAAAATTCTCAGTCATATTCCAGAGCTTTTGAATCAGAAACTCTGGGACTGGGGCCCAGCAGTCAGTAGTTGAACAATCTCCAGGTGATTGATATGCACATTCAAGTTCGAGAACCACTGCACCAAGGTACAGATTTTTCCAGTCTTATCTGGGCATTTGCAATTCCTTAGGGAGTTTCAAAAATAATAATGTCTGTGCTTTACCTCCAGAGGTTCTGATTTAATTGGTCTAGTATGACTTGGGCATTGAGGTATTTTATAGCTTCCCAGGTGATTTTAATGGTCAGTCAGGGTTGAGAATTACTCTAGAGCAAGCTTCCATCCTAAATTACTTTTTCAGACCTAACCATCTCTTTTCATACAAAATATTTTGCCGTGTTTCCATTCCTCTTCTTAAATGAAATTTATATGAATATTATTACTTATATATAGTCTTAACTGCAACATAAAAGAGAAATAACATAAAACTAATTTATAATAATTTGCATTTCAAATATTTTAGTTTTGGGTCTGACCACACTTACAGGGAAGCAGGCAGAAGCTTGCATGAATTATTACACATGTGACAGTTGCCAGTGCAGATTGACCCATGTGTGTTGAATTGGCAACCCCCAAATCATGAGTGGCATTAGTGTCAGTGATGTGATTGCCTAAAAAGAAGAACAGATCTTGGTAAAGTTTCTAACAAAATAATGAATAATTTTTCCTTTCTCTGAGCCCTGGTTGAAAGCCTGTACTTAGAAGGAGCAGTGACCTTATTCTAGTAGATACCATGATGCCCCACTAAGATGCCCTCCCCAAGTCTGAAGCACTGTCTCCCCAGTTGTTGAGAGGGCTGATAGCTGATGGCACTTAGCTGATTGTCTTTGGGATTTGCCTTTGAGTGAAGAGTTTGCCTTGTCCAGGATCACACCCGTTTTCAGGTAAAGACTATGTTCAGTGGCTGGTCATGCAGGGTTATAAAGGTCCAGCTGTCTATTTCAACTCAATTCAGGACAACTCTATAGGGCTCTATCAACTCTTGATCTCGCTGTAGGATTGGCTGAGACTTTTGCTGCAACTCCATTGCATCTCAATTTCTCCCCTCCATCCCCCCTAATCTACTCCACTCTGCTTCCCAGGGTCCCTCAGGTGTGTTGATTCTGAGCACACTCTGCAATAAACCTCCTACTGCCATCTCAAAGTCTACTCCTGGGGAAACTGGCCAGTAACCCTGTCTTTAAGTGAAACTGGAGTCCTTTCCTAATCAGCTGGATCACAGTTATCTAAAAATATTTTTGATTAGTGTTATATTCCATTCAGAATGGCCTCTTTGAGACAGGCAAGGACTAAGCCAGAACTGTATTTGGTAGAGGGACAGTTGGGGGCCAAAAAGCATGCAGGAGGAGGAGGAGGTGAGGTTCTGGTAGTGGAAGGAAAGAGCAGATAGAGTTCTAAGTGCTAAGAACAAATCCCTGGGTGCTGATCAGGTGGATACTTGCACTAAATTCAGAAACAGGGCAGCCTCAAGCAAAAATGTAAACTAGACAACATTTGTTCTACTTTCCAGTGCCTTTTTCCTCCATGGAAACATCAGAACCTATCCTCTGGAAAAGAGCTGATAAGCAATTTCCCCATTAGTGTGACTTAAGTCAGCAGATTTGTATTGAGTTTTTTTTTTCAATTACACAAATATTTGCATTTCAAGTATTTTATGGAATAAAAAATGTGGTCCTTTGTTAAAAGGAATTCTAAGAAGCTACAAGTAGGTAGAGGCATTAGGGGTAGGAAAGAGGAAATTTTTCCTCTTCCCAACCACTCAAAATCAGTTCTCAATGGGGAGTTATTTAGGGTCACAAAAGTGTGGAAATGGGGTACCCTAGCAGGAAATCTACAAGCTGTTTGAGGATGGATCACCCATAATTTTAAAGTTAGAGTAAATTTGGACATCTGTTGTCTGAACACAGCCTTAGAATAATGAGTTTGTTTTTATTTTTTTTAAAGTATAAAATATGGGAAAATATTTGAAAATTTCATTTATTGGCAAACTCTTTACCAAAAGATGTACAGTGCTGGCCTAATAATTCTCTATATCTGGCCTTCAATTCTTTTTCCAGGAACCAGATCATAATTCAAAAGTTTCATCTTAGATACTTCCTTACATTCATCTTTAATTATCATAGTGAAATAGAAAAAATTAAGTGAAAGCAATGAGAATAATTTTAAAAGATCTCTGTAGATAATTCAGTTATCTTCAACAGGCTGTCTTATCATTCATTCATTCATTCCTTCATTCCATAAGCATTAACTAGGCATCCAATGCTAGGCCTTGTCCTGGGTGCAGAAGCAGACCAGATAAAAAGGTGCTAGTTGGTGTCCTTGAGGACTTTCAGGGTAGCAACATCCTTTTTGATCTGCTGACCTGCAAGGCAAGACTTTATTTACTGCTCACATTGTGGTGTCCTTGGATATGAATTAACTATGGCTGTGTTTCTTAAGAGCTGTGTGTGTGGAAGCCCTCTGCATTCTGTTGAACAGGGTATTGTTTGTATAATGTATTGACCATGCATGTTTAAACAACACCTGGGTGGATCATTAATATCCCAAGTACAGTTACTGAAATGGCTGTTTTAAAAAAAAATCTGTCTTATTAAGACCTTTCAACCACTAAACTAGTTGGCTAAAATTAGAGAAGAGGAAATATCAAAAGTTGAGAGACATGAAGTCACTAAAGCTCTCATATTAAGGATAATTGGTACACCCACTTTGGAAACAATTTGAGAATATCTATCAGAATTGAACATGTGTATGCCTGAAACTCAGCAAGTTTACTCTTGGATATATACCCAACAGAAATATATGTATATGTTCCATCATGCATACGTATAAGAATGTGCACAGTGGCAATATTGATAAGAGTTGAAAACTAGAAATTACTCATCAATAATATAAATCAGACATATGAGTATACATATTTTATATTTCCATTTATATAAAATACTAAAACAATCAACATGTATGCAATGATATTGGATTCATGATCTTGGTTCCCTGTGGGAAGAAGAGTTATTGATGGGAGGTGGGCATAGTAGGGTTTTGGGGATGCTAGCAAGCTTTTTCTTGATCTTCAGATTTGTTTTATAGGTATATTCAGTTTATACAAATTTGTTGAGCTACATGTACTTATATGCACTTCTATGTTCATGTGCACTTATCTATATGTATTTACAGCTAATAAGTGAGATTTAGAAAGCAAACATCCAAAATAATTAAGATAATTTTGAAGAAAAACAAAATACCCTATCAGACATCAAGACTTATAAAGCAACAGTAAATAAGACAATGTGGTAGTGATGGGCAGAATAGAGTTCCCAACAGACCAATACATATAGAGAAATTTCACAAGTCATAGAGACAACTCCTAAAACTTTACAAACCAGCCAAAGAGATAGCTATTAAATTAGTGGTGTTAAGAGAA
>NW_007026840.1:2858-3778 GCF_000164805.1 Carlito syrichta | reverse complement strand
AAGCCAGGTGGGGGGGGGCGTCCCCGCCCACCCTGGCGTTTCTCAAGCATGAGGAAGGATAATCCCAAAATTATCTCACTGTTCCTTATGCTTGGTTTATGTTCCTCAAAAGCAATACAACAGTTTTAATATTATAAAATCCTAATAATCAATAACTTCTAAAACTTATACATACCCAACACCTAATGACTGACTTAAATCCTAATACCTTTCTATTCTGTGCTAACTTTACCTGTACTATAAAAAACTCTTAATTATGGGTCAGACCAGTTCCTAAAGAATGTGGCCCAGTCCAAAGATCATGCTGGGCCATTTCCAGGAACAATTGATTATGATCTCTTAACAAAATGGCTATTCTAAAATCCTATGTATCTATCTTAATTTCTATAAAAGTTTCTAATTCCTAATCCTGATATATAAGGCTGATCATCAGCAATAAACTTTCCAAAATAAAACCCAAATACAAACTGTAATTGTGCTAAAGTCAAAATCACAATTAGTAGAAAATGGGAACAATGAAATTTCAAAAGTTAGCTGTATTCTAATAAAACCTTAAAGTATCATGTTTGATCATGCTTGGACTAGCATAATTCCCTGACGTAGCATGACCTATTCTAAAATACTTTCTATGAATAAAATAAGTTCAGTTTCTAATATAAGTAGAAAAAACTTACACTAATTATAACTAAAGAATCGTATTAAAAGAATGCCACCCAGCCCAAAATGGATACTGGGCCCTTAGAAATGTGGCCCAGCCCAAAGTTCGTGCTGGGCCATTTCTGGTAACCCTAGATAACCATCTAAATCTGGAAACAGCTCTCTAAATGTATATACTAATTCTACAAATATATTTTTAAATCTTATAAAGAAGCTTGTATCATGTATAAGTCTCCCAATGTGATCTGAGTTTGACTGTGTTA
>NW_007026840.1:0-1473 GCF_000164805.1 Carlito syrichta | reverse complement strand
AAAAATACAGGCAATCTGAAAGGCAGGGAATAAGTAAAAAGTAGGCCTGGAAACTCTCTGTGCCTCTATGCAACAGATCAATTACATTCATGTCAGCTAAAATGCCCATATTGTTTCTAAAAACTCGGAGATAGCACAGAACTTAAAAGTAAAAAATTCCTGACTAATCCTTGCTTTTTATGGAAAGAGTGATCATATCGGGTGTGTCATTAAGACCCTGAGACAGTTACTGAGCTAATCCTGGCTACATACTAGACCTCAAGAGGGTATTTTTGAGGAACAAATGGAGTACTCTATATATGTCTTCTAGAAATGTAACACCTATTATTTACTGATTTTTGGCTTTGTCATATTTGATAAAGGGCATGCGACAGAATAAATTTAAGTCATTCAATTATGTTTTCAGATACTTTAGTACCCAAGTAACAAAAGCATTCAGAGACACACCCAGACCGCTGGGGTAAATTCTATCACTGTATAAATATACATAGCTATTCATTTTGTTTTGTGCTTCTTTGTGCTTAGGGTGGGAGCAGGAGTATGCCTCCAATAACCCATCTCCTACCTATCACCTATTCTACCAGGCCCATCCTAAAATTCACTTCCTTAAAATGGCTTCCAAATCCCTCTCCTATCTAATCACAATTTAAGTTTCACTTGTATCACAGTTCTTGCTGAAAGAAGTTTTGGGGGCACCCAGTAACAACTCCACGCCAGTCTGAACTGAGAGATTTATTAAAGGGGCAGTTACATGAAGGGACTGTAACCAAGGAAGGACAAGAGAGAGAGAGAGAGTAAGAGAGTAAGAGAGTGGCGGGGACAGAGAGAGAAAGCAAGGGGGGAGAGAGGGCGAGAGAGTGTGAGAAAAAGCAAGAGAGGAGAGAGCGAGTGAGAGAGGGGGAGAGAGGGTGAGAGAGAGTGAAAGAGGAAGAGTAAGAGAGAGAGAGAGAGAGAGAGAAGCTGCCAGCAGGGATTATGAGCCTCCCATAGGGAACAGGCAGACTAAACGTGGCATCCCCCGAAGAGTCAGTTGTTCGAGAAGTGTGACTATGGCAAAGTCTGTCATCACAGAGCTTTGGCATAGCCTGGGTTCTCCTGGAGAACTGAGGGGGTCAAAGCACCCAGCGCTGGGATTTTCAGAAACAGACAGAGAGCACTTGACCGAGGCAGTGGGTAGGGAGTGTAGTCGCAATTCCTGCCGGTCGAACAGGGCTGAATATGGGGCAACAGACATGAAACCTCCGAGGTTTATTGTTGCCTGACAGATATAAACTGCTGTGGGTTAGCAGCCATGGGGCCCCGGGCCCGCTGCAAACTGCAGTCATGGGAGTTTTTAAAGTTTGAGAAAGATAAAGGAGAAGAGGAAGCCTTTAGGGTCTCCGGTGATCGTAAAAGGTCATAAAAGCCGAGGTGGGTGTGTCCCCCCTTGCCCAGGTGCCGGGGGGGGGGTTAAAGTCTTTCCTTCCAGAGTTC
>NW_007026839.1:0-612 GCF_000164805.1 Carlito syrichta | reverse complement strand
TGAAGAGGAGAAAATCCTTTCTAACTCATTCTAAAAGGCCAAATTCACTCTGATACCAAAACCAGGAAAAAGACACAACAACAAAAAAAAGAAAAACTACAGGCCAATATATCTTATGAATAGAGATGCAAAAATTCTCAACAAGATATTAGCAAATTGAATTCGACAGCACATTAAAAAAAATAATACACCATGGCCAAGTGGGTTTTTCCCAGGGAGCAAGGGTGGTTCAAAAAACACAAGTCAATAAATGTGATCCACTACATAAACAGAATTAAAAATAAAAAATCATATGATCATTTCAATAGATGCAAAAAATAGCATTTGATAAAATCCGGCATCTCTTCATGATAAAAACCCTCAGCAAGGAACATTTCTGAAAATAATAAAAGCCATATATGACAAAACCACAGCCAATGCCATCTTGAATGCAGAAAACATTACCACTCAGAATTGAAATAAGGCATTGAACATTACCACTCAGAATTGAAATAAGGCAAGGATGCCCACATTTTCACCACTGCTATTCAACATAGGATTGGAAGTCCTAGCCAGAGCAATCAGGCAAAAAGAAATTAATTAACTAACTAATTAATTAATTAAAATAAAAGT
>NW_007026838.1:0-841 GCF_000164805.1 Carlito syrichta | reverse complement strand
GAGAAGCTTTGACCTTCAGTAGGAGGGTAGAGCAAATCCTAGTGACCCCATTGGGTTGGAGCCAGAGGAAGAATAGCTGATTTCACTTTCCTTCCTTCTTGTCCTGACTGGGGTTCCCCACCAGTCACACCTGCTGGAAGCCAGAGGCCATGTGGCCCTTGTGATGTCTGGAGAGGTCACCTCCTCAGGCAGAGAGCAGAGTGCAGCAGAGGAAGATCATCTGCACAGGGTTCTTGGTTCTCTAACTGGGCTTTGGGAATGGAGAGGTTTGTGTTTGAATCCCACATTCAAAGCCTTATTGCCATGGCCCTGGGCAAGTTATTACCTTTGTGTTTCGGCTGCCTCATATATAAAATGAGGACACAAAATTAGCTGGGCGTGGTGGAGCGCCTGGGCAAGTTATTACCTTTGTGTTTCGGCTGCCTCATATATAAAATGAGGACACAAAATTAGCTGGGCGTGGTGGAGCGCCTGTAGTTCCAGCTACCCTGGAAGGCTGAAGCAGAAATATCGCCTGAGCCCAACAAGTCGAGGCTGTGCTGGCTGTGAGCGTGCCATGCACTCCAGCCTGAGCAACAGAGTGAGACTCCAACTCAATAAATAGATAAATAAAATGAGGACACTGTTGTGGTGACAGTGAAATCCCCGACCCAGCACATCATAGGCACACAGTAGGCGTTCCTTTCCCTATCCAGCTCAGGTATAGTTCCTGTACCTAGCACTTTTCTTATCTATGAATCCAAAATACTCCACCCCTCATTTTCAGGAGTTGTAGATGAAACGTTAAGATTTTTTTTTCATCTCACCAAAAGCATATTTTTTAAAAAAAGATTTGTTCTCT
>NW_007026837.1:0-1401 GCF_000164805.1 Carlito syrichta | reverse complement strand
AATCAAAAAAAAAAAAAAAGAAAGAAAGAAAAAAAAGTTTTTCAGCCCCTAAGAATACATAGTGAATTCCAATTTTAGAAACATTGTATTAAGAATTAAACATAATCTCTGTAACTACTTAACATCAGAACTCATAAACATATTTTCAAAATCAGATGTGAAACTATGTGATAAGAATCAGTGGAGGCCAGGCTCGCTGGCTCAGCCTGTAATCCCGCGCCTTGGGAGGTGGAGGTGAGTGAATTGCCTGAGCCCGCGGGTTCATGACCCGTCTGGGCAACTTGGCGAGACCTCATCTCTACAATAAATCAAAAATTAGCCGGGCATGAGGTGGAAGGATCGCTGGAGACCAGCAGGTCACGGCTGCAGTGGCATTCCAGTCTGGGTGACAGAGTGAGACTCCAATTCAAAAAAAAAAGAACCAGTGGTAAAAATTATCAATGAAATTATCAGAATATAGTCATATTTATATCGTATTCTAAGCAACATATCTTGTAACATTCTCAGGCTTCCAAGAATATGATCATACATCCTCAAGTGTCCACAGTCTATAGTTTGAGAAATATTGACCTAAACCAACGGTATTCCTTTTATAGATGAATGTTTGTCACCAGAGTTCTTGTGACTTACCCAGTTTATAAAGACAGTAGGATATCTGGGACTAAGACTGGAGTCTTGAATAAATGCTAAGTGTGTTCATGTGTATTCTTTATTCAAATTTCCCTACTCTCCAAGAGGAAGATAGACATTTTGGATTCCTTAGAACCTGTTCTCTGTTGTCATGGTAAAATTATTCAACCAGCCTACCACAAAATTAATGAAGATGATACCATAATATGTGTAGGGGTAATTGAATTTTGCTTTATTAATACGAGCATTAATTTGAAAATGTACCCACGTGCTTTGCTTATTTCAGATTTTTATTTGCACAAATAAAAAATGCAGAAAGAGAATTTTAAAATTTAATGAGCACGATAGCCTCAAGTGTTTGCCTTTTGTGACTTTTATCTATCGGTAAGGATGATTTTAAAAAGAAAACTTGACGCCTGCATGTTTTTCTTTTTCAGTAGTGTTTGCATATAATTTTGAGTAGTCTGAGTGATAAAATTTATGTCCAGTGAGTCTTTTGTGCACATATTCAGCTAAATGCAATGCACTGTAGTGAGCATCTTTAGGGAAGGCCTCATTACATATTGTTAAAGGAGACCTGTGTCAGATTACCAGTGCCTTGAGCTGTGTAAACTGAAATCACCTAAGCATGAAGTGCAGTTTCTTTCACCACTCGGAATGATTTATAGTTCTGTATTTTTGTTGTCTGTATTTTGTAAGGTTAAAAATCAGGGTTAAGATATTGAAAGCCAACTTTCTGGAACAGCAGAAAACATATACACGGATAAATTT
>NW_007026836.1:0-1033 GCF_000164805.1 Carlito syrichta | reverse complement strand
TGCTGGGCCCCATGATGCTAAGGGTTCTTTCCAGGACAAAGAAACAGAATGAAGCAATAACCCTCTTTTCTCTTGTTTAACAACTTTGCCACCATTGATATTTCATTGGTCCTATTTTCTGTCTCTTTATTTCTCTGTGATTCAATAAATTCTTAATATATTAGGTGATTGGATCAGGGGTTTTAGGAATGGTGCATTTCCTATTTCCAGTTCTGATGACACTGCTTCATGGGTTTGATGGTCTGTTATCATGGTTGCCTTCCAGTTTCTTTGAAATTGGAAATCAAAACAGAAAATGTGATGGCTCCTAGTTTGGAGGGTTCTTTTGAAAGGAAATACTTACTTGCCAAATACCTACTATATGCCAGATTACTGTGCCGGCATATATGAATACCAACAGACACGGGGTCAAGGTAATAAGAGTACAATAAATGTTGGTTATAAAACGTGCCAGCCAGGCACTGCTAAGAGAATTGCCCCATTTATGGGAGCCACATAATTCAGTTCTGACGTTAGCCATGAAGGAGGTGGGAGGTATTAATATTATCCTTACTTGACCATTGAGAAAAACCTTGAGTTCAGAAAAGGTTAGTGCTTTCTGGAAGTGCTAAGGCAATTTCTTAATCTCTGCACTATCAATGTTTTAAGCCTCGTTATTCTTTGTTGTAAGACTGTCCTGTGCGCTGCGGTATATTTAGCAGCACTCCCTGGTCTTTACTCTCCGGATACGAGCAGCATCCCTCACTCAAATGATCACAACCAAAAATGTCTCCAAACATTCCTAACTGTTCCCTAGGGAATGGGAGGATAAAATCTTCCCCAGTTGAGAACTAATTCCCCAAATCCCCCAGTTCCTGAGAAGTAGAATGAAATTCCAACCCAGAAAGTTTGATTGCAGACTAGAGAGTCCAGATTATTTCCCATGGTGCTATGCTGTTAAAGGGGACAGAAAAGAGATGGCATCTCACAGGGGAGAGGAGGAGAAGGGTGTTTCTTGGAAGACTTAGGTTTGTGTGGGGCCGCAAAGGATGAA
>NW_007026835.1:0-841 GCF_000164805.1 Carlito syrichta | reverse complement strand
CAAAAGGAGGCAAAAGAGGGGCCCAAGACAGGGAGGAGTAAGGGAGGAGTCCATTAAGTCCGTCCAAAGCGGGTTCTCGAACAATCTTTTCTTCGCTGATGAGGTCTTCTGTAATTTCTTGATTTTGTCTCGGACGATGCCAGACTTGTTGGCGTAGAAACAGCATCGTTCCTGTAAAGCTAAACAGATTCCTCCCTGTTCTGCAGTTAATAGGTCTAATCCTCTGCGATTTTGTAGAACTACCTCAGCTAAAGAATCAATTTGATCTTGTAGATCATTAATAGTTCCAGAGAGAGTTTGAACATCATCAATTAACTGACGAGACAACTTATTATAGGTATTAACAGCGACCCCTATCCCCGCTCCGCCGGAGGCTACAGCGGTTGTAACCCCCAAGCTTAGAAGTAGGGGAATGGCTTGGAGAGCACGCCGGTGGCGTCCCGCTATAAGGTCAAGACTAGGGAGAGGGACAGGTTCATCCCCGGGGATGATAGAGATGTCGGGGAGAAGGCTAGCTGTAACGCAGAGGCCTGTCCAATTGAAAGGGAGCATGGTGTAGGCAAGGTTGCCTCCACAAATGAACACTTGTCCTGGAGGGGGGCAGATGGAGGTGGAAACGTTAGTTACAGTATGACAATCGGAAAAGGTGACAAATCCGACGTCACTATCATAAGAATTATTTTGAAATTTCCCTTGGAAGCAACCGGAGGAATTGAAACCTGAGGGCTGTACTCTGAAGGGGGGGTGATAATGAGCAATTGGCATCTCCATTGAAAGGGACATAGGAAGCGTTTAAGACAGGAATGGCAGTAGGTAGAGGCATACCAACGGTCATACATAG
>NW_007026834.1:0-726 GCF_000164805.1 Carlito syrichta | reverse complement strand
GAAAATTTTTTTTTAATAGGGGGTAGAAAACAAAAATAAAATGGTATAAGCTATAAGCACACCAAAAATGGTATAAAGAAAGTTTAAAAAAAAAAAAAAATATATATATATATACAAAGAAAATTCTATAAACAATTTAGGCATAATAAAGTCTTTTCTGAATGCAAGTCTCCAAACATTTTCGGATTTCTCTTCAAATTTTATATAGAATTTTTTTAAGTGCCTAGTTCAAATTATAGTCTAAAACAATCTGTCAGGCTACCATTATAGTCCAGAAATACAAAAGCTGGTACTTGTAATAAAGCTACAGAAATTAAAGTTTATCATTTCAGTTATGCTAATAACTTCAGACCTTGTAGCTTTTGTATAAAAAGGTAATCAGCTACTGCCTGCAATTGTCAAAATGTAGGCCTGACTTTATTTCTTTTATTAAGCTAGAATCCAGTAATTTCATGCCCACATAATAGTCATGCAAAAATTCCAGCCAGTGCCTGCAAATAATGCCACTGCTAAATGCCTTAAGTCAGACAGGGAGAGATTTTTGATCTCTGACTAGGCAGGACTGTGCCCATTATCAGTTCTGAAGAAATTACAGAAGATGGACCTTCACCCCTCAGCACCCCAAATGATTATGGGATCGAAAAATCTCTAAAGAATAAATAATTGAGGCAGGGTAGCTAGCACAGGTTAGACATAAATAAATTTCCTATAGGTAGGTTTTAAAGG
>NW_007026833.1:0-777 GCF_000164805.1 Carlito syrichta | reverse complement strand
ATCTAAATTTTATACTAACGCAGATCCCAAATACTACTACTTTGTAAATCTCCATGATATTTGGTTTATACATATTGGGCCCCAAATTCTCTTTTTTCTGTGTGCCTCATTTTAAAGGCTTGGGTGATTAAAATTATCAGAATAATTGGATACTTTTCTTGCAGAGTACAGCATTATGTCTTAGGTAGAGAAAATACTGGGGGATTCAATGGAAATACTCTTTTAAAAATATAAATTGGGTTACAATATAAGGAGATGTGATTTTATATTTCCTTCAAATATATTAGGGAAACTTTTTTGTAAGGATTGCACATCCGTAACATTCAATCAAAATTAACAAGCAGAAAATACAGAGTGCACCAAGAAAATATACACAAATTTTAAGAATGGAAAAATCTGTATTAAATTATACTGTTTTAGTTTCTAAAATTTTTAAGATTTCTTATGCATTCTGACTTCTGATTAGCACTTAGGTACACTGAATCCCATGGTTCAGTTTTCTATGAGGGATATAGATCTGGAATCTCAACAAATTTCAATTTAGGCAGAATAAAACATTCAGAATTTATGTGAGAAACACTGTAGCTGTCAATTTTGAAGGCAGAATTATACAATGTATTCTAACGTATTAAAAGGAAAAGGAATTATCATAGGAGTATTATACAATTCTTTAAAAAATCAATCTCACCGCGCTCGATTACTAAACCTGTAATCCCATACCTTTGGGAGGCTGAGATGAGTGGATTGCCTGAGCCCACGGGTTCGAGACCCACCTGG
>NW_007026832.1:0-806 GCF_000164805.1 Carlito syrichta | reverse complement strand
CCTTACATTGATAAAGGCCTTTGGCAAAGTCTCAGGATACAAAATAAATGTACAAAAGACAATCGCATTTCTCTACACCAATAATAAACAAACAGAAACCCAAATAAAAAACACAATTCATTCACCATAGCCACAAAAAAAATGAAATACCTTGGCATCTTCCTAACCAGAGACGTGAAAGACCTTTACAATGAAAATTACAAAACACTGCTCAAAGAAATCAAAGCTGACATGAACAAGTGGAAAAATATCCCATGCTCATGGATCGGAAGAATCAACATTGTGAAGATGTCCATCTTACCTAAGGCAATCTACAAATTCAATGCAATACCCATTAAATTACCAACAACATTCTTCTCAGACCTAGAAAAAACAACACAGGAATTCATATGGAAACACAAACATCCAAGAATAGCCAGAACAATCCTCAGCAAAAAAAACAAAGCAGGTGGTATCACAATACCAGATTTCAAACTTTACTATAAAGCTACAATCATCAAAACAGCTTGGTATTGGTACAGGAACAGGCATATAGATCAATGGAACAGAATTGAGATTCCAGAAGCAAAACCTCAATTTCTCAACCAACTCATCTTCGACAAAGCCCCCACCACTTACCAATGGGGAGAGGAGAACCTATTCAGTAAATGGTGCTGGGAAAATTGGCTGACCACATGCAGAAGATTGAAACAGGACCCCTATCTATCCCCATGCACAAAGGTTAACTCCAAATGGATCAGAGACCTAAATGTAAAACCTCAAACCATAAGAACCTTAGAAAAGGAAGGAAATACTCTTATGGAAAT
>NW_007026831.1:0-949 GCF_000164805.1 Carlito syrichta | reverse complement strand
AAGGCAGCTAGCTCACTTGTTAGCTAACTATTTAAGTCAGCTACTTAAGTCTGCTATCTAACTAGTTAGCTAATTAGTTAAGTCAGCTAGTAAATCAGCTAGCTAAATAGTTAGCTACCTATTTAATTCAGGTAGCTAAGTCAGCTAGCTAACTAGTTAAGCCAGCCAGTTAAGTCAGCTAGCTAAGTAGTTAAGTCAGCTAGCTAAGTCAGCTAGTTAAGTCAGCTTCCTAATTTAGTCAGTTGGTTAAGACAGCTAGCTAGGTAGTTAGTTAACGGGTTAAGTCAGCAGGTTGTCAGGTAGTTAGCTGTTAACTAATGGGTTAAGTCAGCTGGTTGAGTTAGTTAGCTAGCTAGTTAGGAAACATGTTGAGTTAGCTGTTTGACTAGGCTAGATAGCTAGTTAGCTAACCAATTAAGTCAGCTGGATGAGTCAGCTAGCTAGATAGCTAATGAGTTAAGTTAGCTGGTTGAGTGAACTAGCTAGCTCATTAGCTAATGAGTTAAGTCAGATGATTAAGTCAGCTAGCTAGCATGTTAGATAATGAGTAAGCTAAATATGTAGCCAATTGGTTAAATTAGCTAGCTAGCTAGGCAGCTAACTATTTAAGTCAGCTTGTTAGCTAGGTAGTTGGCTAACTACATAAGCCAGCTGGCTAGCTAGGTAGCTAGCTACTTAGCTAACTATTTAAGTCAGCTTGCAAGCGAGGTAGTTAGCTAGTTAAGTTAGTTAGTTAAGTCAGCTGGCTAGCCAGCTGGCTAGCTAGGCAGTGAGCTAGTAAAGTCAGTTGGCTGGCAGGCTGACTAGCTGGTTAATTCAGCTCGTTAAGAGAGCTGGGCAAGCCAACTAGCAAGGTAGGTAGCTAGCTAGTTAAGGCAGCTAGATAGCTACCGGGCTAGCTTGTGATGTCAGTGAGTTAAATCAGCTGGCTAGCAAACTGGGTAACTGG
>NW_007026830.1:0-1363 GCF_000164805.1 Carlito syrichta | reverse complement strand
AAAAAAGAAACCCACCGGCATGACTCAAGTTTTCCAGGCATCGTTCAGTCTCTAGAGGAAGCTAGAGGAACTCTCAGGCTTTTAGGCCCCCAAATCTTGACTGTCTCTTCGTAGGACTGATCCTGAAGCTGTCTGAGAATGGTACTTGTGCCATACATATTCCTTACTGAACACTAGCTGATGGCGAGCCCTATGATCCAATCTGAGGTCATTTTCTTTATGCAAAAGATGGATATGTGAGGACCAATAAGAAAAATGAACTGGGAAACAATTCATTTGGCACAGAATGGAGAGTGGATTTTTTTCTTAGTTGGAAGAGTTTTCTAATAATGCCAGCACAGTTATTACTTGTTTTAGTTTTGTATCAATCAATAATTACCTTTCACAGAAGAGATAGTAAAAAAGCAGTTGTTTACTGAATGTGTGTCTTTGTTAGTAATCAATTCCTTAGATGGTGTGTTATTGATATTCCTGCTATTGGTAAGGAAGCTGAGGCTGAGAGATAGTAACTTGCTCATTTCACTACTAAATAAATGGAACCCTAGTCAGCCTGACTCCCAAACCCATATGTGTTATTTAACTTTGAAATATTACTTAAGAAATAAATCACGATGATAATAAGTGGAATGTAATGTCCTGGACTTCAGTTTGTCAAGTACATTTAATACATTAACTTTGGCCGGGCTCGGTGGCTCAGCCTGACATCCCAACACTTTGGGAGGACAAAGTGAGTGGACTGTCTGAGCCCGTGGGTTCGAGACCCACCCGGGCAACCTGGCAAGACCTTGTCTCTACAATAAATAAAAAATTAGCCGGGCGTGGTAACACGTGCCTGTAGTTCTGGCTACTTAGAAGGCTGAGGTGGAAGGATCGCTGGAGCCCAGCAGATTGAGGCTGTGGTGGCCGGGAGCGTGCCACTGCACTCCGGTCTGGGCTACAGAGTGAGACTCCAACTCAAAAAAAAAAATACACTCACTTAAATGCAAACACAGGAATACTATTGCTTCTGAGAGACTAATAATACCTATGATGCAAGGAACATTTATTGAGCACACATGGCATCCTTAATTTTTCTGAACCCTCATCAAGTTTTTATTTATTTAATCTTCATAACAACTTTATGAAATAGGTACAGTTATCATCCCTTTGTTGCAGATAAGTAAAAGGGTAGTTAACCTGCCCAGTGTCATGTTGCTGTGTGAGCTGGAACTGGAACTTGAACCCAGGAAGTCTTGAGTGTAGCTTTCCTGATACATAAATCTAAAACCTGCTCAGTACACCCAAAGCAAGAGAGTCACTGGGTTCTACCAATCTGGTAGCTTTTTTTTTTTTTACTATGATTACTGCTTGGGAGAAGAAAAAA
>NW_007026829.1:0-905 GCF_000164805.1 Carlito syrichta | reverse complement strand
GGTCTCAAGCCTGTCATCCCGGTTTCTCTGGGCAGCCGAGGCGAGAGGATGGCGTGAGACCCAGGATTGAGACCATCCTGAGCACCTTGATACCTCCTCTCTAGAAGAAGACAAATAATGAGCCGAGCATGGTGACACACACCTGTTGTTTCGGCCACTCATGAGGTTGAAGCATGAGGAATGCTGGGACCTAGCCAGTAGAGGTCCTGGTGGATGAAAGCGGGCTCCTGTGCTCCTGCCAGGGCACCAGAGTGGGACTCTGACTCAGAATGATAATAACAACCACAACAACCCCCACTACCATAGACTGGGCTCAGAGGCTCCTGGTCCTTCAGAGGCCCAGAAGAAAGGACGGCCGGAGCCTGCAGATTTGATATCAGCCTGGGACATGGGGAGATACCTCGACTCAGCCATCAAAAATAAATCCAAGATTACCCAGGCATGGTAGTGGAGACCTGTGGTTCCAACCACTCGGGGGTCTGAGGTGAGAAGATTGCCAAAGCTTAGCAGGTGGAGTCCATGGTGGCCTTCAGCATGCCTCTGCGCTCCGGCCTGGGTGACAGAATGGGATTAAGACTCCAAATAATATTAATCAGCATCACCAACACCACCACCACTCCTGCCACGCAGCGTGAGGTGTCATCCACAGGGATGGGAGAAGAAAAGGCACTTTCTGGCCTGTCGTCCTTGGGAGATTTCAAAGGGGACCACCGGTCAAGTCAGTTCCACACCTTTGACTAAGTGTCCCTGAAGACATACCTCCACCCTCATGTCCCACAGCAATGACGTGTGTGAGCTCATGGAACAGACGATCCAGATCTAGGGTTGCTGTCGGGCACAGAGTGATCAAGGCTGACCGGCATTGCCTCAGCCTTCCCAGGTTCTGGTTGCCCTGTCTGCTGCTT
>NW_007026828.1:0-1445 GCF_000164805.1 Carlito syrichta | reverse complement strand
ACTTCAGCTCACTCGCTAGCTGACTAAAATCAGCTGACCAGTCAGCTCACTCACCAGCTGAATAGTTAAGTCAGCTGACAAGTCAGCTCACTTGCTGACCAACTAATTAAGTAAGATAACTGGTCGGCCGACTAGCCGGCCAACTATTTATGTCAGCTAACCAATTGACCGACTAGTTGGCCAACTTGTCTGCTGACAAGTTAGGTCAGCTAACCTGTAGGCCAACTAGTTAGGTCAGCTAACTAGTCGGCCCACAAGTCAGCCGACTAGTTAGGTCCACAAAGTAGCCAGACAACTAGTTAACCAAACTAAATTGTGGGCCAACAAGTCAGTCAATAAGTTAAGCCAGCTAACTAGTCGGCCGTCTAGTCAGCCAACTCGTTAAGCCAGCAAACATGTCAGCCAAGAAGTCAGCCAATGTGTTAAACTAGAAAAGTAGTCGGCTGAATCATCAGCCAACAAGTTGTCACCCAGCTAAGTCATTTACCAACTAATTAAGACAGCTAATAACTCATTTACCAAATAGTTAAAACAGTTAGCTAACTTGTTAACCAACTTGTTAAGTCAGCTAGCTATCTCATTAGCCAACTAATTAAGTCAGCTAGCTAAGTCAGCTAGCTAAGGCAGCTAGCTCACTTGTTAGCTAACTATTTAAGTCAGCTACTTAAGTCTGCTATCTAACTAGTTAGCTAATTAGTTAAGTCAGCTAGTAATTCAGCTAGCTAAATAGTTAGCTACCTATTTAATTCAGGTAGCTAAGTCAGCTAGCTAACTAGGTAAGCCAGCCAGTTAAGTCAGCTAGCTAAGTAGTTAAGTCAGCTAGCTAAGTCAGCTAGTTAAGTCAGCTTCCTAATTTAGTCAGTTGGTTAAGACAGCTAGCTAGGTAGTTAGTTAACGGGTTAAGTCAGCAGGTTGTCAGGTAGTTAGCTGTTAACTAATGGGTTAAGTCAGCTGGTTGAGTTAGTTAGCTAGCTAGTTAGGAAACGTGTTGAGTCAGCTGTTTGACTAGGCTAGATAGCTAGTTAGCTAACCAATTAAGTCAGCTGGATGAGTCAGCTAGCTAGATAGCTAATGAGTTAAGTTAGCTGGTTGAGTGAACTAGCTAGCTCATTAGCTAATGAGTTAAGTCAGATGATTAAGTCAGCTAGCTAGCATGTTAGATAATGAGTAAGCTAAATATGTAGCCAATTGGTTAAATTAGCTAGCTAGCTAGGCAGCTAACTATTTAAGTCAGCTTGTTAGCTAGGTAGTTGGCTAACTACATAAGCCAGCTGGCTAGCTAGGTAGCTAGCTACTTAGCTAACTATTTAAGTCAGCTTGCAAGCGAGGTAGTTAGCTAGTTAAGTTAGTTAGTTAAGTCAGCTGGCTAGCCAGCTGGCTAGCTAGGCAGTGAGCTAGTAAAGTCAGTTGGCTGGCAGGCTGACTAGCTGGTTAATTCAGCTAGT
>NW_007026827.1:0-741 GCF_000164805.1 Carlito syrichta | reverse complement strand
TGTTATTTTGGTTGCCATGGGCTTATGGGAAAAAACGGTTGACTAATTATGTAACTTGCCTCAAGTGAAGGCCACATACTGCATAGAACACCGGTCCACTAAGTGCTTAGTTTTGCTGTGCATGAAGAAATGTGGGAGGAGGGCCGTACAGCACAGTGAGTGGGCTCCAAAACACCTGCGTTACAGCTTTTGGTATCATTGTCATAATGAGAATGGAGAGTTACATTTAGCAAAACATCATCATCTGAATATTGTCAGTGTTGTTCATTTGAGTTGAATTGATGTTACAGCTTACTTGGTTTTGGCTAGAACATTTAATTGCCATTAGATGGTTATAGAGGAGCTGAAACTATAAGAACTTAGTTTGACCTTTGTACATATTTAAGTATCATTATAATAAAAACCATTTACATCAAAATTGGGAGGGGAACAGTATAATTTTTTCCCTTAAAAAAAGTGGTCCAGGCCGGGCTTGGTGGCTCAGCCTGTAATCCCGCACTTTAGGAGGCCGAGGTGAGTGAATTGCATGAGCCCGCGGGTTCGAGACCCGCCTGGGAAACTTGGGGAGACCTCATCTCTACAATAAATCAAAAAATTAGCTGGGCGTGGTAGCGCGCGCCTGTAGTTCCAGCTACTTGGAAGGCTGAGGCGGAAGGATCGCCGGAGCCCAGCAGGTCGAGGCTGCAGTGGCCGGGAGCGGCCACTGCACTCCAGTCTGGGCGACAGAGTGAGACTCCAGCA
>NW_007026826.1:0-733 GCF_000164805.1 Carlito syrichta | reverse complement strand
TTTTCCTTTTTTTTTTTGAGTGAAGTCTCACTCTGTCACCCAGGCTGGAGTGAAGTGGCATGCTCACGGCCACCCCAGCCTTGACCTGCTGAGCTCAGGTGATTCTCCTGCCTCAGCCTTCCAAGTAGGTGGAGTTATAGGTATGCACCACCATGCCTGGCTATTTTTTTTTGATTTATTGTAAAGATGAGATCTCGCCAAGTTGCCTGGGGTGGTCTTGAACCCATGGGCTTGGGCAGTCCTCTCACCTTGGCCTCCCAAAGTGCTGGAATTATAGGCATGAGCCATGGTACCCTGCTTGCTTTTTCATTTTTTAAAGCCCAGTATAACATTTACCAGTACTGTTCCTTACTATAGTATCTTTCCTCTTGGCCATCCCTGATCCACTTTTGGAGTTTTGGGGCTATGAGAATTTCTTCCATTAAAATGGTTTCCTAAATTTTGCATCTTTGGCTGTAATGTCTTAAGTGACTTATTTTTCCTTTGGAATGGCAAGAATATCATACATTTTTAATGACTAGAATATGCATACTTTTGTCTAACACTAGAATCTGAGAATCCGGGTTTCATAAAATAGTGTTTTGTCCATTCCTTAAGTTTGAAATCTTGTGTTGAATTTAACAGAACAAGGGTACCAGCATTTACATAGTATTGTCTTTGCATATATTTCCTAGGGATGTCCATTAACTCCGTTGCCTCCAGTTAGTATTGCTATTCGGTTTACCTATGTACT
>NW_007026825.1:0-722 GCF_000164805.1 Carlito syrichta | reverse complement strand
TCAGATAGTTAAGTCAGCTAGCTAGCCAGTTAGCTAGTTAAGTCAGCTAGCAAGTCAGCTAACTATTCAGCTAACTAGTGAAGTCAGCTAACTAGTCAGCTTTGTAGTCTGCTTGCTAATTAGTCAGCTAGCTAATCAGCTAGCTAGTCAGCTAGATAGTTAAGTCAGTTAGCCAGCTAACTAGCCAGATAGCTAGATAGTTAAGTCAGCTAGCTAAAGAGTTAGATAGCTTGTTTGCTAGCTAGTTATGTCAGCTAGATAGCCAGCTAGCTAGTTAAGTCAGATAGCAAATCAGCTAGTTACTTAGCTAACTAGTTGGCTAGCAACTCAACTAGTTGATCAGCTAACTAGTGGGCTCACTCACTTTCCATTAGGTCAGCTAACTAGTTGGCTTGCAAGCCTGCCAGCCAGTAATCAAACTAGTCGGCTTGCTCACCAAACTACAGGTCAGCTTAATTGTCAGCTTACTCGCCAGCCAACAGGTCAGCTAACTAGTCGGCTTACTCGCCAGCTGACTAGTTAAGTCAGCTCACAGGTTGGCTAACTCGCCATCCGACTAGTTAAGGCAACTCACCTGTTGGGTCACTAGCCAGTCGAATAGTTACTTCAGCTCACTGGTCGGCTCTTTTGCCGGCCGACTAGTTAACTCTTCTGAACATTCAGCTCACTCGCTAGCTGACTAAAATCAGCTGACCAGTCAGCTCACTCACCAGCTGAATAGG
>NW_007026824.1:0-993 GCF_000164805.1 Carlito syrichta | reverse complement strand
CCTAATAAGGCCATGTAGTAAAACATAAAACTGACATGATTACTCCATGGTGAAACTTTCAGCTTTTCCCAAAAGATCAAGAAGTAAACATGGATATACTCTTCCACGACTTCCCTTCAAGATAGGTTTCAGAACGCTGAACAGAGCAATTAAACAAAAAACCATTTTTCAAGGTATCCTAACGTGAGACGAAAAGTAAAGTCAACTCACTTCACATACAAACGACGTTACGTAGAGATAGCTCCAACAAGTTTACCAGACACACACACACACACACACACACACACACACACACACACACACAGACACTGACCCTTTCAGAACTAAAAATTCAGCATTGTTGCGGAACACAAATTCAGCATACCAAAACCAGGTGTCTCTCTACACGTTCAAAGTCAACCTGAAGAAACCACTAAGGACACAATTCATTTCCAGTAGCAGCCAAAACCACAAAATAGTGAAAAAAAAGTTAAGCAGACAATAGAATAGTACACGAAACAGTACACAATATTGCTGATAGACATTGCAGAGGACATAAGCAAATGAAAAGGAAATACTGGGTTCAATAAATAAAAACCGTGATATTGGAAGGTGCTACTGCTACACAAAGCATTACAAACAAAAGGAAATCTCTACCCAAACCCAAATGTCTTGTATTTCAGTAGAATGGCATGAGACCTGCAATAGCCCAAACTGTCTTCAAAATGGACAAAGTTTAGGGTTTTACACTTTCTGCTTTCACCAAAGTCTAATAAACCAAACAGAGAGGCAATGGTATAAAACCCTAACTACTGATCCATGGAACAGAACGAACACTGCGGAATCAGTGGACACATTGATGGCCACATACATTCCGTGGGAATAGGGCAGTCTTTCCACACCACTTCTCAGAAAACGGGATACTCTCATGCATAATCCAGCAGTTCCACTTCCGGCAAAAGCCGCAACACAGGAAAGAAAATACAAGGAAAGAAGAGTCTGTGAACTCACGGT
>NW_007026823.1:0-863 GCF_000164805.1 Carlito syrichta | reverse complement strand
CACTGACATAAACCATCTGAAAGTTAAAACTGTTGGTGGGAAAGTACACAAATAAAACTGACTTATGCTGCCACTGGGAGTGTAGACAGGTTCATCCACTTTGAAGAGCAATTTGGCATCATATAATAATTTTAGCATGTTCACTTCTAGTCCTATTGTCTAGTCAGGTGTCTCAAAATGTTGACCATGTACTGACAGCATCTGCATACCTGGGAGCTTGCTAGATCAAAGAATCTCAGGCCTTCCTCCAGTCCTACTGATTTTGTATTTTCCCAAGATCCCCAGATGAATCCTAGGCACATTAGAGGTAAAGAAGCACTGCTCTAGAGGATTTCTCATGCAAGGGCTCAGGGAACATGTAAATGATTCTTGACTGAAGCATTACCTCATTGAGAAAAAAATTTGGTCAATACCCAACTATCTATGATCCTGTGTATTAATTAGGGTTCTCCAGAGAGATAAGACCAATGGGACATAGATATAGATGGATATAGGTTTAGATATAGATAGACAATATAGATATAGATATAGATCGACATCAACATAAATACACAACAGGGGATTAATTATGAGAATTGGCTCACACAGTTATGGAGACTTAGAAGTCACACAACACACCATCTGTAAGCTGAAGAAACAAGGAAGCTCACAGCATGGCTCCATACAAGTTTGAAGGCCTCAGAACTGGGGGAGCTGATGGTATGATTCTCAGTAAGAGGCTGTTGTCCTGGAAACCCAGCGGGAAGTGTGGGAGTAGGTAGCTGATGCATGTTCTAGAGTCCAAAGGCCAGAAAACCTGGAGTTCTGACATCCAAGGGCAGAAGAAGGGCATCCCAAACCCAGAAAAGAGAGAGTGCATGAAT
>NW_007026822.1:2860-3702 GCF_000164805.1 Carlito syrichta | reverse complement strand
CCTAAATTAAGATATATACTGGAGCCTTGCTTTAGCATTGTCTTTGGACAAGAGTCATTTTAGTGATTATTGAGTCATTTTAGAAGGGGTCTTTTTGACTCTAGCAAATTCTCACAGGTAGGACCTATCTCAGTCTAAACTATTTCTGGCTTTTAGTAGAGTCGCCTAAAGTAATGTCCAATACAAATTCATAATGCTATATACATAAATTTTATATGTAAATAAATACATGCACGCATTTGTAATTGTTTTTATTTTTTTCAGTAAGATAAAACTTAGAGGCTGAAAACTGTAACTCTAATCCACTGTGCTTTGGAATAAAGAGCCCATGCAAAAACAAGGAACTTAAATTCTCACCCTATTTAATTTCTGTGACAAATTAATTTCTTCAAGGTTCAGTCTTTGTATATATGACAAATGAAAAAATCTGCAAGATTTATGCAAATTCTAAAGTATTAAAATTTACTTTGTCATTAGTTCAGGAAAATATGATAGATCACTTCCTGATTTGCACTACAAGAAACCAGACATCATGAAATGAAAATGTAACATACACTTCTGTCTGCCAAAGTGTGTGCATTATATGTTCTGCTTTGGAATAATACGGGATGCCAAGTAAATTGCACCGTGGGTATTACTAAGGATACACTGTGTCAAAACATCTGTAGGTGAGGCCATCATATGTATCTATAGTAATAAACCCTTCAGGTGATAATTTTTTATCCTGAAGTTAGGAATATCTCATTTATAAAATTGTACTTACTTAAAAATTATAGATAGATAAACATATTTTGTAGAAAACTGCAGTCTTTCTGATCTGAATGAAAGAAAGCTTTATATTC
>NW_007026822.1:0-734 GCF_000164805.1 Carlito syrichta | reverse complement strand
TAGCAGAAAAACAGGTTTTCAGCCTCTGTTGGCTCAAATGCTCCAAGCATTTCAAGCCTGCTATTGGGGGGAATCCCCTGCCCAAGTGGAGCAGTATTTTAAGTCAGTACAGTAGTTCTTGATAAACATCAACTCACCTCACTTAATGAGTAAAATGTTATTAAACACTCCTGCAACAGTGTGTACTTTGTTTCTAAGCTTTCTTTACAACTTAGTTTTTTGTTTTTTGTTTTTTGAGTTGGAGTCTCACTCTGTCACCCAGATTGGAGTTCAGTGGCCGCTCCCGGCCACCGCAGCCTCGACTTGCTGGGCTCTGGCGATCCTTCCGCCTCAGACTTCCGAGTAGCCGGAATTACAGGCATGCGCTGCCACGCCCAGCTGATTTTTTGATTTATTGTAGAGATGAGGTCTCGCTGCCCAGGCGAGTCTCGAACCCACGGTCTCAGGCAATCCACTCACCTCAGCCTCCCAAAGGCGCGGGATTACAGGCTGAGCCACCAAGCCCGGCTACAACTTAGTTTTTTTGTTGTGTTTTTTGTTTTTGGGTTGGAGTCTCACTCTGTCACCCAGACTGGAGTGCAGTGACCACTTCCGGCCACTGCAGCCTCGACCTGCTGGACTCCAGGCATCCTTCCACCTCAGCCTTTCAAGTAGCTGGAACTAAAGGTGCACGCCACCACGCCCAGCTAGTTTTTGATTTTATTGTAGAGATGAGGCCTAAGTTGCCCAGGTGG
>NW_007026820.1:0-810 GCF_000164805.1 Carlito syrichta | reverse complement strand
TTTGTTTGTAATGCTTTGTGTAGTAGTAGCACGTCCAATATCACGGTTTTTATTTCCTGAACCCAGTGTTTCCTTTTCATTTGCTTATGTCCTCTGCAATGTCTATCAGCAATACTGTGTACTGTTTCGTGTACTATTCTATTGTCTGCTTCACTTTTTTTTCACTAGTTTGTGGTTTTGGCTGCTACTGGAAATGAATTGTGTCCTTAGTGGTTTCTTCAGGTTGACTTTGAACGTGTAGAGAGACACCTGGTTTTGGGATGCTGAATTTGTGTTCCGCAACAATGCTGAATTTTTAGTTCTGAAAGGGTCAGTGTCTGTGTGTGTGTGTGTGTGTGTGTGTGTGTGTGTGTGTGTGTGTGTGTCTGGTAAACTTGTTGGAGCTATCTATACGTAACGTCGTTTGTATGTGAAGTGAGTTAACTTTACTTTTCGTCTCACGTTAGGATACCTTGAAAAATGGTTTTTTTTTTAATTGCTCTGTTCAGCGTTCTGAAACCTATCTTGAAGGGAAGTCGTGGAAGAGTATATCCATGTTTACTTCGTGATCTTTTGGGAAAAGCTGAAAGTTTCACCATGGAGTAATCATGTCAGTTTTATATTTTACTACATGGCCTTTATTAGGTGAAGGAGGTTTTCTTCTATTCTGAGTAACCTGTTAGGGTTTCTATCATGAATCAGTGTGAAGTTCTCTCAATTCCCTTTCCACATCAACAAAGAAGGGTGTATGTGGCTTCTATCATGAATAGTGTGAAGTTTTCTCAATTCCCTTTCCACCTCAGTAAAGAAGGTTGTATGTGGCTATTTTAT
>NW_007026819.1:0-902 GCF_000164805.1 Carlito syrichta | reverse complement strand
CCCTGTTATTTATTAATGAAAGTTTCATTGCCTTAAAAGGTGGTCAAACAAAATCTTGGAAAAGCAAAGTGTGAAATCAAATTTGCAAAGTGTGAATTATATTCCGATGAAGCAAAAAAGAGTACTATACATAAACATTGTTGTACTCTGTGCCATGTAACAGCAGTTATTACAATTCATCCTGTACAAATGTGGAGATGGGAGGAATATAAGTTAAGGAAAATGAAAACATCCTAGATATATGCTTCATCTTCTTCTTTCTGACCTGTCTTCTTCCTCCCATGTTTATAAAACGCTATTCCCTTTTTGTAAAATTATGTACTCAAAAGTGAACAATTTAAAAAGGAATTCAAATGTGAACAAACAGTTTAGCAGATTAGTGCTCTACAACAGTACATTGAAGGAGTTTATGAAATGTGCCTTTCTGTGAGGAAGAGAGAGGATCAAATGCAGAAGTCACATTCCCGCTGTCCTATGCAGTGCACTATGACTGCTAAGAGGATGTGGATAGACTTAAGGGTTACCATTTCAGCATCTCTTTAATCAGGATCCCTTGTTGTTGGTGGTGATTATATCCCTTGCCTTTTCACTTGGTATTGGCACCAAGAATACATCTCTAACCTTGTCTTGTAATGTTTAGTAGCCTTAACAAATCCTCCTTGCTCCG
Organism: Carlito syrichta; assembly: GCF_000164805.1. Classification (NCBI taxonomy): domain Eukaryota; kingdom Metazoa; phylum Chordata; class Mammalia; order Primates; family Tarsiidae; genus Carlito; species Carlito syrichta. The sequence continues at coordinate 235 of NW_007026819.1, read as the reverse complement.
GTGGAAACCTTACTCATGTTGTTATTCAGAGGAATTGAACCATTCAGCGGGCTGTGTTTCCTCATAGTACACAGCTCAATTTTGGTTAAAAAGAGAAAAGATAGTAGTGAATTGAAATCCCGTGCCTTTGGGAGGCTGAGGTGAGTGGATTGCCTGAGCCCACAGGTTCGAGACCCACCTGGGCAGCGAGACCGCATCTTTACAATATTTCAAAAAATCAGCTGGGTGTGGTAGC
>NW_007026818.1:0-874 GCF_000164805.1 Carlito syrichta | reverse complement strand
CCACCCCTGCCACCTTGTGGAAGGAGTCAGTGATGGAGAGGAAAAGATACTTTCTGGCCTCATGTTTGTGGGAGGTTTCAAAGCTGGCCACCTGGCATGTTCGTCCCGTGCCTTTGGCAATGCACCCCAGAAGGCCTCCCTCCACCGTCCACACTGTCCCACGGAAAAGACACTTGTGAGCTCATGGAACTGATGGCCCTGAGCGATGGAGGCCACCAGGCACAGAGCGATCAAGGCAGTTTGGCAACCCTGCGGCAAGCCCAGGTTCCGGTCACTTTGTCTGATATTTTTGGGTGGGGTGAGGGACCCTTCCTCTCCCGATCACTTCATGGTCCCCAACACACGCAGACCTGTCCCTGGTGAGCCATAAATGCCTGACATGACTCACGTGGTAGGTGTCTTTCTTTGGTCACCAGAGTCTCCCCTCGGCCAGTCGGGGCACTGCGGCATGATCGTGGATCCCAGGGCCTCAACCTGTGTGGCTCGGGCAGTCATCCCGCCTCGGCTGCCAATCAGATGGGACTCGGGGATCACCACGCCTAACTCGATTTGGGGTAACAATCACTGAGACAAGGTTTGTCGACGACACTTGGGCTGGGCTCTGACCCCTGGGTTCAGCCAGCCTCCCGCCTCGGACTACCAGGGCACAGGGCTGACGGCTGTGAGACACCGTGCCGGGCCTGAACTCAAAGGTGGACACTGAGCACGTTCATCCCACGCTTTCAACGAAGCCTCCCTCAAGGCCTGCCTCTACCCTCCACACTCGTATCCCATGGCAAAGACACCCGTGAGCTCGTGGAACAGATGGCCCCAATTTATGGCACTGTCAAGTGTAAAGAGTGATCAAAGTGGTCCGGCAATGCCACGGACAGCC
>NW_007026817.1:0-501 GCF_000164805.1 Carlito syrichta | reverse complement strand
ATAATTGCCCTGCGGTTATTTTTGAACCAAGGTCCATGGTCAGTTCAGCAAATTAACAATCATGTATTTGTTTACTCCAAATGTTTATCAGAATAACAATGTGTAATTTATAATTTAGCCATGATCACTAAAATTAGCTTTCTGTTCAATTTTCCCATTCCCAAATAATCATTATACTGATGCAATTTTTTGGCATATTGTTTCATCCATTTAAAGGAATTGGCTAATGCTTCTTTTCAGATTTCATAACGTGAGTGTGGATATTCATGAGAAGGTACAGCACATATAAAATGGTAATTCAGTCAACCTCTCTGCATGAGTTTTTAATGCAATTTTCCACTGGCAATTAATCATTGTACATATTCATGCTTTTTGCATGTTGTATCATTTTTCTCAGTAAAAAGATCAGGTTTCTTTTCAGATTTCCCATATAGACTGGAGATATTGTGCCAATTCAGAAGAAGATATTAAACAGCAATTCTTTGTGCTGGTGAAGCATTC
>NW_007026816.1:0-769 GCF_000164805.1 Carlito syrichta | reverse complement strand
GGGCTCCGGCGATCCTTCCGCCTCAGCCTTCCAAGTAGCTGGAATTACAGGCATGCGCTACCACGCCCGGCTGATTTTTTGATTTATTGTAGAGATGAGGTCTCGCTGCCCAGGCGGGTCTCGAACCCGCGGGCTTAGGCAATCCACTCACCTCAGCCTCCCAAAGGCGCGGGATTACAGGTTGAGCCACCGAGCCCGGCTTGAACCTAGCTCTTTAATATATGGAACTTAACACTGTTATTTTCCTCCTTGAATTTAGTTTCCATTTCCCACCTCTCTCATTGACTCTGATCCCAATATTTTTTTTATGGCCGAATATCTGTTATTGATTACTTTATCACACTTCCTTGCAGCAAAAATATGTATATAAATGAAAATAAATTTTCTGAAACATTTTGTGTGACTACAAGGCTCTAATAGGTGTTAAAAGATTTATTGTTAGTTGAATTATCATAATTATTATTAGTAAGCACTTGACAGAAATAGCATAAATGTATTATACATTTGACTAACTAAAGTACATAAAAAGTAAAATTTTATGGCAAATTTATTGCTTAAGATGGGACATATTAATAAATTAGTTCATGTATACAAAGATGGATACAACTTATTTTCAGTTTCTATCAATTTAAACCTTGAGAATCTTTGCTCTCTTATATAAGTAGGTGAAAATAGAGTTTTATTACAGAGATATCCCTCAGTTCTTTGAACTTCTTCCTAGCTATTTTACAAATATCAAAGGGAACTCTAATCATCAAACATCACTTTC
>NW_007026815.1:0-432 GCF_000164805.1 Carlito syrichta | reverse complement strand
TCATGGCAGAACCCAAGAGGGGCTTCTGGAGGATGAGGAAGAAATGCAGGGGTGGTGTGGGGGGCCAGCCCCTGCAAGTTTTGCGGTGTCCCTTGGAAGATGTGGTGGCATCGGTGAATCTGTAGGGATAGATATTAAAAGAAAGAAAGATGGAAGGATAGATATAAAGAGGAAGAAAGAGAAAGAAAGAAAGTGGACAACTGTTCAGTGAAATGAGCAGAAGCCGTTTATTGAAAGTTACAGCAGGTATTTATCCCCAAATTTTACACAGGCAGTCTCACAAGTCTTTCACGTGAACACAAAGCCAGGTGCAGGGGGGGCATCCCCCACCCACCAGATGCTTAGGTGTGAGGAGGAACAAACCCCAAGATTGTCTCATTGTTCCCTTTGCTAGTTAATGTTCTTCAAAAGCAGTGTAACAATCCTTACTAG
>NW_007026814.1:0-749 GCF_000164805.1 Carlito syrichta | reverse complement strand
TCTGTTCACAAACCTCTCCTTTATTCTCCCCCCACCCACTTTCTAATATTCACAATTCTACTATCTACTTCCCATATGGTTTATTTTTATATTTTTTTATTTTTTAGCTCCACATATAAGTCAGAATATGTGGTATTTATCTTGCAATGACTGGCTTATTTCACTTAACATAATGTCCTCCAGTCTTATTCATGTTGCTGGGAAACATAGGATTTCATTCTTTTTATAATTGAATAGTATTTCATTGTGTGTGTGTGTGTGTGTGTGTGTGTGTGTGTGTGTGTGTGTGTGTGTTACATTTTTCGACCATTTGTCTGTTGATGGGCATTTAGACAGATTTCATTTCTTAGCTATTGTGAATAGTGTTGCAATAAACTTTGGGGTGCAGGTATCCCTTTGTTATACTGATTTTCTTTATTTTGAAAAGATTCCCAGTAGTGGGATTGCTGGATTATATGTGTGCATTATTTTCAGTTAAAAAAAGATATCTCGGACAATTCCTTTGTGTCCCCTCCCACTGTGGGAACTTTTCTGTCCTCTCAATAAGTCCTGCTTTCAAAAAAAAAAAAACATCTCCACACTGTTTTCCATAATGGTTACACTAATTCACATTTTCATCAACATTGTGTAAGAGTTCCCTTTCTTCTGCCTTCTCACCAGCATATGTTATATTTTGTATTTTTTATAATAGCCATTCTAATTGGGGTGAGATAATATCTCACTGTGGTTTCAATTTCCATTCCCTGATA
>NW_007026813.1:0-845 GCF_000164805.1 Carlito syrichta | reverse complement strand
CTAGCCAGCTGACTTACTAGCTAGCTACCTTGTTGGCTACAAGGCTAGCACCTGTATAACTAGTAGTTACCTGGCTGGCTAGCTGGCTACTCAACCAGCTAGCTAGCTATCGGCCTGGCTATCTGGCTAACCAACTGGTGTAAATAGCCAGCTGGCTTAACTAGCCAGACACTCTGCTGGTAAGTCAGCTAGTCAGCCAGCTTAACTAACTGGCCACCTACCTGAACAGCCTTCTACCCAGGCGGCTTAACTTGCCAGCCATATAGCTAGCCAGCCATATAGCTAGCCAGCCATCTAACCTGCTGACTTAACTAGCTGACTTAACTAGATAGACATCCGGCTGGCCAACTGGCTTTACTAGCTAGCCACTTAGCTAGTCAACCGTCTAGTCAGCTTACTTAACATGCTGACTTAACTAGCTAGCCAACTGGCTAGCCAGCTGTCTTAATTACCTAGCTACCTACCTAGTCAGGTGACTATCGAGCTGATTTAACTAGCTGACTTATTCAGCTAGTCAGTTGGCTAGCCTGCTGACTTAACTAGCGAGCTACCTAGCTAACCAGTTGGCTACCCAATTGAATTAACTATTGACTTAACCAGCTAGCCAGCTGGCTAGACAGCTGACTCAACTAGCTGATATAACTAGTTAGCCAGCTGACAAGCCTGCTGAATTAACTAGCTGACACCTCTAGCTAGCCAGGTGTCTAGCCACTTGACTTAATTAGAGAGCCACCTATGTGTCCCGCTGGCTTACCAGCTGAATTAACTACCTAGCTACCTAACTAACAAGTTGGCTAGTGAGCTGAGTTAATTAGGTGATTAACTAGCTAGCCAGCTGGCTAGCC
>NW_007026812.1:0-939 GCF_000164805.1 Carlito syrichta | reverse complement strand
TTTTTTTTTTTTTTCATTAATCAGTAGTTTTTATTATGGTTTTGTGGGGTACAGTTAAGGGTAGGTGTACAATGACGTTTCATTCAGGCACCCTGTAGATAAGAAGTGTTTTCCCATCCCCTGACAGATATTTGCTACTGTTAATCCCATCCCCCTCCCCCCCGTAGTTTCCCAGTACCATCCGTCATTTTCTCATAGTATTGCATTGGATGTTCAAGGTCCATTATATGAGTGAGAACATGTGATATTCGGATTTTTGTTTTTGTGAAAGGTCATATTTTTTAAAAAGCTTTTCAGGCGACTCTAATGTACTTCTAGAGTTGAAAACTGAATTTTGAGTTTTGGACTAATGAGTTTATATTCCTGTTTTCTGTTCACAAGGAACATACTTAACTCCAGCTGCCCATTTCCTCATATGGTCTGAGGAAGAATTTGGAGCTTTTACTCAACACAACAATCAGAGAGCAATCTTTTCACAACGGTTAGGGACTGTTTTCTTTAGGTCCTCACAAATGTCTCCCCCCCTTTTTTTTTAGAATTTTGGTCATCACTGAAATGATGGACCACGATCTTGGACAAACCCAAGGAAACTCATGAAGTAAAAGGCATTTCAGAAGTGATCGTAGACACCATCGTCATCTTTTCCCCACAGAGAGATTTGGAGATACACACACTCGATCACAATTTGCAAAACTATGAGGTACCTCCATTGAGGGGTACTCTTTCTGTTTCTTTTATACAGCACACTTTTATTGAACATCTATATTTACCATGTACCATCAGTCATTCTCAACTGAGATGATACTTTTCCTATAAAGGACATTTGGAATTGTGGAAGTATTTTTTGGTTGTCAGATGACCAGGGAGAAATACTGGTATTATAAGTCATGGGTACTCAAGGATGCTAAATGCTCTAAGTGCTCTGGGCTGTTTTGGGCA
>NW_007026811.1:0-737 GCF_000164805.1 Carlito syrichta | reverse complement strand
AGTAGAAAGAAACAAATAATAGTATGGAATAGAATATAAATAATAAGATAGAAAAGTGATGACAAGAGAAATTAATAACATCAAATAAACTTGGTTTTAAGAAAGATGAATAAAATTGGTAATCCCCTAGCCAGACTGATTTAGAAAAGGAGAGAGAAAGCACACATCTCCACTGTCAAGAGTGAAAGTGGGAATATCTTCATAGACCTAACAAACACCAAAATGACTTTAGGCACTGGATATTCCTTGGCTACAGTTCTCCAACAGTGAAGTGAGGGAAACGAGCAGGGCTTGGAAGGGAGGGGAAGGGAAGGAAGCTCTCAAAAAACCTATGGTGTGCTTATTGCTCTGCTGGAAACTGTACATTCTTTTGTTTAATATTCATACCCTCTTAAAGAAATGACTGTTATCCTCATTTTTATAGATTGGGAAATTGAGGCTCAGGGAGGGTAATTAATTTGCCAAAGGCTAGATAGCACACATGTAAAGGAACCAGAAACTGTTACCACACCTGTCTCCAAAGGCCATATGCTTCCTTGATTCTTTTTAAATGTACTGTAAAAATAGCAGTAACAGATTCCACCAAAGGAAGAGCAAAGTTCTTGTAATTGTCAGTTCATTAAGGCTGCTATAACAAAATACCATTGACTGGGTAGCTTATTAAATTCAGAAACTTAGTTCTCACAGCTTTGGAGCCTGGGAAGTAGAAGATCAAGATTCTGGCAGCTTCCTGATTT
>NW_007026810.1:0-771 GCF_000164805.1 Carlito syrichta | reverse complement strand
TTTATCAGGAAATGATGACACAACATGAAAAATGAATTGCATGAATATGTACAATGATTTCTTGTCAATGGAAAAATTGTGTTAAAAAATAATGCAGACAAGATGGCTGTCATGAATTATACATTCTGTACATTATAATGAGCATTAGCACTCAAGATGGGAAACCTGAAAAGAAATATGATCTATTTATTGTAAATGGATGATGCAATATGTTAAATAAATTGTATCTGTATGGACAACGATTCTTTGGAAAAGGAAAAATTGAGTAAGAAAACCAAGTGAAGAGATGTTGACTAAACTAGGAACTATACACTGTGTACCTTATGATAAGCATTTGAGTTGAACAAATGTGGTATCATTTGTTTTGATGAACTAACCATGGCCCTGTGGTGTCCAAAATCACTGCAGAGAAATTTTTCAGACTGATGGCTTTCTTCTCACCAGATCAGTTTGCCCAACATGGACAAGTGCCTTGAATAGAGAGAAATAAAATCTCCCTTAGCTGGAGTGTGGTCTCATGCCTGTTTCTGGTGCAAATGCCTGTTCATGTTGTAGTGAGGCTCTGGGCTGCACTGGGAGGAGAAAGGGGCTCTCAATCTGTAGGGAAACCCTGAAATGGGGAAAAGATCTCAATGGGGCCTGAGGTGCTGAGGATAGGAGTCAACTTGGGGGCAGGAGAGGGGGAGTTTCAGGGGTGGAATCTGGAATAGAGCCCTAGGGGTGTGTGAGAACTTCCCACCTCTATGGGGAAAGCTCCAGGGGAAAGGTGTG
>NW_007026809.1:0-658 GCF_000164805.1 Carlito syrichta | reverse complement strand
CAACAATGGGCACCCAGAATATATCGCGTATGCCTGTCCCCGTGTCTTCATCATGGGTCTCTTTGGCGGTCTCATCTGCCACTTGCTAAGAAAGAAAGCTATCGCTGTACAACAGAAGCTGAGCAAGATGTCGAAGAGGAGAAGGTTGAAAAGATAGGTAAATTGCTTGCATTCCTTTTACTTTGGGGGAAGGAAGCAGTAAGTTTTGCATAGAAACCAGGGCCAGGCACACTGGCTCATGTCTGTAATCTCATCACTTTGGAAGGCTGAGGTAGGAAGATTGCTTAAGGCTAGGATTTTGAGACCTGCCTGGGCAACATAGCAAGATCCCCATCTCATTAAAAAAAAAAACCACAGTGATAGGCACTTTCCATCTCTATAAGGTAAAAAGTGCCATTTTAATGGCAGGTGGTGCGGTGCAGTGTATGTGTAGATTTCACAGTAAACACCCTAGAGTTTACAACCTTGCTTTCATTTACTGAATACCTGTCAGGTCATTTGGCCTTACTTGCCCTGTGGCCTTGGACAAGTTGTGCATGCTCTGAATCTCTGCTATGTATGAGGGGGAAACCCAAAAAAACCCGGAATTATCTTTTGGAGTATCAGCCCCTTGTGGTGCAGGCTTCCCCTGCTAGTTAAGTGTTCTGGGAACCCACTG
>NW_007026808.1:0-581 GCF_000164805.1 Carlito syrichta | reverse complement strand
CACGGTGTGTGTGTGTGTGTGTGTGTGTGTGTGTGTGTGTGTGTGTGTGTGTGTGTGTGAGAGAGAGAGAGAGAGAGAGAGAGAGAGAGAGAGCTATTCAGCTCACTATGATTTGAGGGTCAACTCTTGTAAGATCAGTTTTACTCCTATTTTAGAATTAAAAAGATGTTTTGTTTTTTTTTTCTCAAATGGATGAAATCTTGCATCCATGACTATTTTTTCTTAACTTTGGATTGAATCTAGCTATTTACTGGCCTACATCCTAAGTGTGGTTTGTTTCTTTTTCTTTTTTCTTTTTTTTTTTTTAATGCTAATGTCTCATTTTAGCTCTCCAAAATCCCCCCTAAGGCTGCATCTCCAACTCATTGTTAGGCCAACAAGGTTTTATTTAACTTTATTTAAGGATGATTGTGTCTGTGAACTACAAATGTACTGCTGCTTCCTACCTGCAAAGACGCACAATGTATGTTTTAAGGGTGAACAAGTGTTACTTCTTACAATACTCAAATGCCTTTAGTCAATATTGTTTCTGCCTCTCAATGGCCAGCTCTTGGAAGAAGAAGGGGAGAAATGTGTGTTTG
>NW_007026807.1:0-726 GCF_000164805.1 Carlito syrichta | reverse complement strand
TTTTATTATAAATCATTTCACTTAAAGTAGCAGTGTCCAAGGACCTATTGACAATGTTAAGTAAAGACTGGTTTACTGCGAAAGAAAACAGGTATTCCAACACAAACTAGTATAAATATTTATGGGACCATTAGTCACAATACCCAAAAGTTGGAAACAGCCTGAGTGTCCATCAAGAGACGAATAGATAAACAAAATGTGATGTATCAGAAACACATTTATTTATACCTAAATAAGGAAGAATATAGTAAAATGATGCAGCCACTGTGTAAAACAATATGGCCACTAATCTATGTAGATTGAACATGGAGTTCACATATGACCCAGTAATTCCACTTCTGTTATCTATCTCAAAGGAACTGAAAGCAGGTACTCATACAGACATTTGTACTCCTGTGTCCGTTACAATCGCCAAAAGGTGAAAGCAGCCAAAGTGTCCATCAACAGGTGAATAAACAAACATAGTGTTGTCCATCCATCCAATGCATGTGTATACCCTGAAACTAAAATCAAAATGAAAAAAAAGAAAACCCAAAAAACCAAAAAACTTTGAAAATCTCACAATAATTAGAAAACAAAAAAGAAAGAATTGCTAGCCAAACCTTAACACTTGAAATGAATTAGCTGTAATAATACTTTATGAATATGATGAGAACTCATACATTCTTGGCATGTTAGTTCAGGGCCTGTCTGACTCCATGGTCATCCCATGATCTTTGATTACAG